>NW_027367618.1:0-56418 GCF_046119375.1 Phyllobates terribilis
CAAAAAAAGTCTATTATTAGAACCTTGGACATAGGTTTAGAAAAATTCCATTTTTACATGTATGTGGGGTATATGGAATGGTCCGAATTTACATGAAGCATTAACACTAATTATATTATGAGTTCACGTTAATATATCTAACCCCTAAAATTAAAGAAAGTCATATCTATCTATTTATACTATACTATTTATTAGATAAAAAGTATTCGAGCTCTCTAATTGGTTCTACTATTCTTTCTTCTCCTTGTTTATGTGTAAAAATTTCATTATCTCAATTTCCGCTTATTTGTCAAATTTTATTGGCTTCAAATAAAATTTCTATAGAATTTTAAGATAGATTATTGTTTTTACTTATCAAATCTTAACATAGTTTCTATACAGAAACATATATATTATTCCTAGAATCTCTTATCATGGGGTATTTATTTACGAGATCAATTTTATTTTATATCACCTACAAAATATTCATAAAAAATTAATTAATCATTGATATCTTCTTATTATTAGTAAATAATCATATATTGTTCACAATTACATTTCATTCGAAACTAATAAAATATAAATTCATTAACAATTGATCAAGAGAGAGGGCTCCCACGACGAATTTCGATCTCTCTGTTTGACTCTACTATTCTATCTTCTCTCTGCTTTATTTGTCAAAATTCATTGGCGCTTCACTATTCTCTCGCCTCTTCTCATTGGCTTCATTAATTATTTTCTAATAAATTATTATTTCCTAGTCCAACGATAAAATCATGATCTTAACCGAAATCTTATTATGTTTTGATTATGTTTAATTTATTATACACTGTACAGATTTTTAAATATATTATTTCTTTTCGACTATCAAATATTGATAAAATACTGGTTTTCTATTTTGATAAAAAAAATTATAATTAAATATTGTATTAGGTTTTAAGGAAACATTTTTATACAATTAACAAAACAAGATAAAAGTATCTTTGTAATTATTATAATAATTTAATAGTTAGTCCAATTTTTCCTATCAATGATTAAAAAATTATTTTTACATTTTTATACATTTTTTAGTTCTTGTACAAAAATGTTAGCTAGCCTTGTTAAAGTATCTTTTTAAATAAGCTAAACTTTACATGATTTAGTCAAACCCGTGAAATTGTAAAGAAATGAAAAAGTAACATTAATGTAAATATAAGAAAGATTAATGAGATCTCATGCTCGAATGGACTTTAATGCAATATAATATGCAAATGATGGGCTTGATGGGTCGCGATATTAAGCACCATGCTTAAATCAAGATTATTCTCGGTAAGTTGTGATTAATTAGGACACGATTGACCACGATCATGATAAGGTGGATCCCATTTCCATATGGTCCTCGTGCTTGGCGTGATCAATCATATCACGATATTGACGCGAAGCAGTTCTCTTCTTACAGCCCAACCAAGGCTTTACACCAAAATGAGGATAGAAAAGCCATGCAAATGGGATATTTGACACGTGTCACGAGCAGCTCACAAGCACACGACTTTTTATTTTCCTATAAATAGATCATCATGTTCATTCTAAAAAGGGATGAGATTTTCTGTACAAAGGGAGGATTAAAGTGAAAATTAATACATGGGAGACTTTACATTGTGATTCACGTTTGAGTTAAATTTCAGACGCGATCAGGGCTAACTCCTCTACTTGGCAGACGTGCCTTTCCTTGAATTTCTATTCTGATTTTCTAATTATTTTCGATTTTACATTATTCTAATTTTTCAATTTTGATTTCCTAATTTCTAAACACATTATTTCCTAATAATTATTTTTAATTCAAAATAATCATACCATTTTAAATCTTACCAAATTTTAGTGATCATAACTAAATCTATATAAAAAACTTTTCACTAATTATATTTCTTTTAGTTTGGATTTAAAAAGGTTAAATGTTATGATGGGAATATATAATTATGATGTGGACTGGAATTTATTTATACATTAATATAAGGACATAATCCAAAAATCATTTGAGTCAATCAATATGAAATATAAATAGTTTTATGTTTCCATTACATGTCACTGCAGTATTTGATAATTTTATTATGTCATTAAATTTCACCATTTAACAATAACATCTTTTATGGAACAATTATAACATTTTGTTTAATCTAATTATACAATCCCAAAAATGTTTTTACATATATATAAGCAGTCGCTATTCAATGCCAAGGAAAATTATCTGAAAACGTGACCTAGTCTCGTGTTAAGGGAGTAAACCTCGCTTGTGATAAGAGTACCCTACCATCTCGTGACGAGATAGTAAGCCAACTCATGACGCTCTGGTTACAAAAGACTCGTCACGATCTAGTAAGCCCATCTCATTACGAGGCGGTCAGTCCCTCACAATGAGGTGGAGTGACTAGTATATATTCAGTAAGTATGGATAACCTTGCTTTACACGAGTTTAACTATATTTTTCTGTATATATATTACTTTTATAGTGTTTTCTAACATGTTTGTTATGCATATTTTCTATATTTATTAAAGCAATGTATATCTTTTAGTTAGTCTTAAAGACTATTAAAATAATAAATTAAGTATTTTTTGTAATTATGGTTTTGTTTACAATTATTCATATTTATATTTATATTCACGATTATCTAGTAATGTTTTAATAATTTACGGTATAGGATTCATAGAAAGGTTGAACTAATTGTAAGAAAATTGACACATTTATAAAATAAGGATCTGGTGTGAAGTGTCCTTATAGTGTGAAGTGCGAAATTTCTCGGGTACACATATAACACGCTTATGTTCACATATAACACGCAATCGTTCAGTTCTAAGGGGATAAAAAAAATCACCTAGAAAACATAAAAAAAAAGTTCATCATTAATACAAAAATGTCACCGCGTGGATTCATTAAAAAAAACCATCTTTTAATCTCAACCCTCCATTTTCTAATATAATGGCTCAACATTCTTCACATTTCACACCATAAGGGCATTTCACACCGGAACCCACCTCCACATTTATAATATGAAATCTTAATCTTATTTTCTCAATAACCTATAAAGTTATATTTTTAGAGTTTAACTCATTTAATGCTTCACTCTAATTTAAATATATATGTTCTTTTTTAAATATGAATATAACTTATTCTATTTTTATTCTAATCATACTTCTCCTATAAAATTTAAAAGAAAAAATATTTTCCAACCTTCAAAA
This sequence comes from Phyllobates terribilis, assembly GCF_046119375.1. Taxonomy (NCBI): domain Eukaryota; kingdom Metazoa; phylum Chordata; class Amphibia; order Anura; family Dendrobatidae; genus Phyllobates; species Phyllobates terribilis. Next base: position 3,193 of record NW_027367618.1, read on the forward strand.
TTTTTATTTTTTCGTCAAGTTTTTTATCATAATATTATTTACAACCTATTCTTTTTACAAAAATAGTACTAATTTCCATTCCTACGAAATGAAAAAAAATGCAATATCTGTAAGCATAAATCATACATAAATATCTAATTAGATTAATTTAGTGCTAATAACTTCTACTCATTTCATAGATCAACATTTTAAATTGATCAAGATTCTCACATGAATAAGGCTCCGTTCGTTTGCGCTTATGAAGGAGTTGAAGTTGAAGAAATCAGGTTTCCCTCAACACCATGGCGCGTTCGGGTGCTCATTCAGGGGTGTTGAAGCTTGCTGCCGGATGTTGATGCTTGTGGAAATTCTCATAATATCAACTACTTTCTGGGCTGAGCTTCCCCATTCAGGATTGAAATTCCATCAACTACATTGCGATTGTGGGTTGGCCATTCTTCGTTTTGCCCCTGTTGATTCAAGAAATTACAATGAACAGTGGCTGGGACTTTCTACTTCTTACCTTCTCCGGTCTTCGCTTGACAGTCGTTGTAGCACCACGGACGAAGAACCTCGCCAGCCATCCTCCACAATCGGGAAGTAAGGTAACAATTTCAGACCTATTTAGAGTTCAATTCCTGTTCTTCGTGTGCGGAACTCCGAAATTTCTTTGATTTATACCAAAATTGGGTTGTCTTGCCACTCATCATTTGGGGCTTTTGTAAAGAACGATTGAGCAACTGGAATTAATCTACTACTAATGGGTTCTTAGCTGCTAATTTATTGACGATGTCGATTGAATGTATTCATTGATTTAACAACCAGCCATTGCAGTATCCTAGTTTGTAAGAAGCATTTTCACATATACAAGGTTTTTTCTTCAATATTGGAAAGGTTTTTTTCTTGAATAGTATGATCGATATGCCCCTCTTTTGGTCATCTTCATTTGTTTTTACAATATGAAGCAGATAATCTTCCCATGCCTGTCAAATCTTTATACAAATCTCCTCCCCTTATTGGCTTCTCATGGTTCTGTCAAACATGATTCTAATATATGCATGAGGTAATGTGAAAATTGATGTTCAACATGTGTGTTTTGGTTGACGAATTCTATAGTTTGGGTATAGTCTTCATTGGTAGTACATTCTAATCTGTTTGTTGAGTAGAAGAAGTCCTTATTGGTACTATGTTCTCTTGCTTATGCATATCTACATTTGGCAGTAATACAACTTGAACTGTTGATGCATTTAACAATGTGGCTATTCTACATGTTTGGCATTTAAATATGCATACCTACCTTGTTGTAAAGATAGAATGAGAATGTACTTTATGATGACTTGTACTGAGGTTGCCAGTTTGTACATTTTGAAATGGTATATGGTGATCTTATTTTGTTGTCATTCTCATTCCCACAACTGTGACTAGTATGGGTGAGATATTCAACGATCCTTGTGACGACTTGGTGCCCGAGTTCGAGGTAACAATGTTGATTTTGCAATGTTTGTTCTATCCCCTAACCTTCTCATGTCATTTCTTTCATCTTGTATGTTCTTCCACATTAGTTGCACAACATGGCGCGGTTTGACGAAGTCATATATGGAGCCGATGAAACCAACGACAGAGCTTGTTTGTTCCACCACATTGCGAAGACCCTTAGGGAGCACATTGAGTGCCAGAAACACTTCTGTTCCAGGGACTTCTTCAGGATCAAGCAGCTTAAGAAGGACCTTGCAGGTGTGTGTAACGACTACGACACGCTTTTCCATGAACACCGCCAAAATGTGAAGCGCTGTCGTGAACTTGAAGAAGAGAATTCCCTCCTAAGGCAGCAGAAAAATGGAGAAGCACACAAGCAAGTTAAAGCTGTTCATCGCCTTGAGCAGGAGAATATCGAGCTTCTGCAAAAAGTTGAGTGGCTACATTCGTCTGAGCCAAGGGACAACAATCTACACGAACGAGTTGAACGTGCTAAATCACTCGAACACGAGAATGCAGCACTTATTGAGTAGCTAAGCGAACTCTCCAACACCTTAGTACAGGTGAGCTTAGAACGGGACCGACGCTCCCCAATTCCTACCGTATGGTCGATATCCTTCGTTGCGTTCTCCATCATCGTACTCTTTGTTGGTGTCGTCTTGGCGTTTAACCGTGGGTAAAGTTTGCCATTTCCTATGTCTAGCCTTTTGAAAACTCTGAAGCCATAACATGTATGTTAACTTCTCATATTGGTGATCATGAACCTTATAACAGGTCTTTTGTGTTAACAATGCTGCAGTTTATGGTATTTGCATTTAAAAATTCTTGTATTCAATCATGTGCACATCTGATTCGGTATGCGCAATCGACGACGTTAGTTATAACTTATATATAACTTTGTAGGCTCTCGTGTAACCAAACTTAGCAGCCTTCAAACTGCTCCTGTTATAATATAATTTACATTTTATACCAGATATGCAATGTTGGATGATATCCACAACGAATGTATACAAAATTGGCACTTCTTGGCATTAATATGTACAATTTATATGTACATACAATACGTACTTGTTATGTGTACAAGAAAAAATATACAAACTGGCTTTTCATATTAGCCAAGACAGTAGATGTATATTAGAATATAACTTTTATTCCACCACTCCATCAGTTTTCAATTGAATTTGGCTTATATATACAATGTTGTGGAGCCACTTACACTTACAGTTTCCTCCAAGGAACTTGGCCTTTTCCCATTTCTAGTAAACTATTGAGGCTTCACATTTTCTACCCTACAATCCACTCACTCGAGGTACACCATCATCTTAGTTTTCCATTTACGGTAGTTGCTATTATGGACATATTATACATACTCATTCTCTCTACCTCTACACCTCCATATACGTAACATAATGAATTTGGTTGTCTTGTATTTTGATCTTTGTTTTGAAGGCAATGGACAAGTCCCCACCACCAACGGTGTACTTCCACTAGACGGAAGCTCACAACATATTGTTGTTCCCAAATCATCCACGGTTACCTTGACGAGTTTGGGTCCGGTACACAGATCTGCTGGGAGGTTGTTACCCACTGCTTCCGCAGGCTTGCTCAAGTGGAGCACATTGGCAACGACGCTCCTCGGGGCCGGTTCCAATCCTTAAGGAGGACATGGCAACTTTGGAACTTGTTTCCGACTCAACATGGGTGACTATGTTGTTGATCCTATGACCGGGTTCATTGAAGCCTCGGAGGAGTGGTGGACGGCTAGGCTTGCGGTTTTTCTCATATACACTCAATAGTTGTTCATTCCTTTGTTTTTCATTTCATAAGTTGATTTATGTCTTTTGTTTTTAAAGTAGGAGAACCGTCAATTTATGACTTTCTACCCGGTTGGGCTAGACCCACATCTGAACTTGCTCATGGACGCGGTTTTTAGCCGAATTCTCAATACTCAAATGTACCCTCCAAATTCCAGGACACCGCAGCTTACAATCCGAGACGACGGTGACGGAGGGGCCTTGTCACTAAACGGGATGACCAATCTCAATGTCCAGTGTGGGGAGGATGGACGTGGTGGTGCGTCAAGTTCTATGAATGGAAGGATTGGGCACAAGAGCAAGGGAAAATCTCCTTTGGGTAAACAACAAAGTTCCATGAAGCCGACTTCTCCAAGAACAATCAAGGCAAGGTTCAACCAGGCTGTCCAGATTCTCCTAGAGAGGGGGGCTCGGATTGGAATCTGCTTGATTAGCAGCACCTCTCCATCAGTGCTTCCACAAGCAGCAATTCCAATCTCCCTCAGATATTTGGGATCCTCCAGACCATGGTGGAGGATAATATTCTTGAGGAAGAGTCACCTTTTTGGTGCTTCATTGTGAGTTTTTCTTGTTGGCCACGATGCTAGGATCGAGACATTCCTTGGGATGCGAACCAACCGACAACAAGGTGCATGGCTTAAGTATGAGTTTACTACGAGGGGTGGGGTTGCCTAGGAGGCACGCATTGGTTGATGGCTTACCGGAGTGGCCGCCGTCTATGATGATGTTTGTCCCCTAAGCTTGTTCGTTATCGGTTTTATGTTCTTCGTTCTATCTTGTGCTTGTTGCTTGCTATCCTTTTCTGAAATTTTCATGATTTCAGCTTATGTTGTATGTAGTTTGTGGTTGACGTTGTCCTAAACCACTTAAGAGTTATGGTTGTTGATGTTTGTAGTATGCTAATGAATCTACTATTTGCACCTTCATTGTATCCCAAATATTATTCCTCGTTATTACTCAACGTACAAACTTGCCAAATTGGAGCCAAACTACCTAATTACATAAATTTCTTTGAAATATATTTCTACACAAGTTTAATACGGAGAAACAATTTGTTAAATGTTATTTCGAATTAACAACTACAAGTGTGAGGGTAATATATTGACTGCATGTCATGCATGCAATCGTCATTACCCAATATGAGTGTGCGTACCGTATTTAGTAAACCAACATCTACCTTATAAGAGAATAGGGAGCGGTATTATTGTTAGGTTATATTTCTCATTAACACCCTACCTGTGAACGATGATTGCACGCATCTTTTACATTTGATATATTCCTCAATCGGTAAATATGATCCGATGAACTACCAAATGCAAATGCCAATAAACACGGTCGTATAGAATGCTACGCGGAGGGTAGGCGGAAGGTTTTGGCCAAGCGTCTAGGCGCTATGCGGGGGATTAATCTGATACGAATTTTGATGATGATTTTTTTTCAATTTAAACATTGTTTCATGAAAACATGCAGCCTACGTAAAATTTGTAGACGAAACATCGGCCAATGCAGCTTTTTAAACCACAATAAAAACAATCAACCAATTTTTAGAAAATAAATGGTATTAATGAAATTTTATGAAAATCGGGGTGGCATATACACTCTTGTCGTGTAGGCGAGGACTAGGCGTCACTGTTGCGGGAATTTTGGAACACTGAGTATAAGGTTGCCATAACACTCAATCAATAGAATGAATACCTGATCCGCTTCGTATCCAGGACGATGATGATGTCGATTACAATGTTCGTTATCATTTTCCTTTACTCAATACGATATCGGAAGTTCGCATCGACCAATCATCCCTCGTCGACATACATCATCCCTTGCCAAATCTATTGCAGGGAGTCGATCTAAAAGAACAAGACTTTGAAATGCATTCAACCCCTCACATCAGTTTGCGGTGTTTGTTACTGTATTGATAAGATATAAAGCATGCATCACCTGACTTTATAGTATAGGTATTGATATATCCTTATTATATACCATTTATAACATATACATACAAAAAAGGGTCATGTTCGACATGTGAGGGATTCTCTTTTTGATCAAACCGTGCAGAAGGCATGCATATTGTGTCTTTATCTTGTCACCTATGCATTGTCTTGTTCCACTCAATTGAGGTAAGATTCCATACTACACATAAAGACAAGCTCGGCGCCTACCTTATCTATGCATAGACTGCACACTATTGCATGATAATCCATTCACGTTGAGACAAACTTACTACTTGCATGCGTGTAAATGGAATCTTGACTGTACACCTTGCATGGTAAATCTATGCATAGACTGTACACCTTGCATGCAAATGCACGTGTCCTCTGACGACAAAGCATAGGCTGAAGTTGTAGTGAGATTCTTGAGCCAGTGGATTCGGCTTTTCCAATCACGTGATAACAGTTTTAGCAATACTCCCATGATTGTTTTTTTGCCAAATTGCATGTGACATCCAAGATAACAGTCTCGTACTCCCCATATATGTACAACCTCAACATGCAACCGTTTTATGTCTAACCATTTATAGAAATTCATGTCATAATGGTCATATCTTTTCTTGGTAACGTCTTCAATACTTAACCCTGGGAACGTTTATACATTGAACATATAGGAGAAACTTTAATATAATATTGGATGGTCCATGAGTTAGTTTGGCATCCACAATCCATTTGCCTATATATACTCGTAATAGGTATGCCATTTAACAGAGAAGAGAACCATTTGGGCAAAATTTTATTCTAGCATTCAAATATATGTCTACTTACGAGTACGAGGTGGCCACCAAGTTGAAATTGTCGGAAGAGGAGAAGATGTCGGAACCTTCCCACCCGGGGTTGATTACAGATTTCTTGGTGGCTAACGCGTATGTACGGGTGAGGTACACGTGCATATACAATCTACTAACCGGGACAACTATGTACGAGGTGATACCGTTAGTCCACTGTCGCCCTAGGCAGCCAGAGTCTCTTCGTGATTGGTTCCAATACGGAGAACGAGTCGATATTTGGGCAGACGACCGGTGGAAGTATGGTACAGTTACTGAGTACAACCCACTAACCCGTATGTACAGGGTCGAGTTCCCGGTGTTTGGTTTCCCTCCCGCATTCGGAGAGCTGCATTGTCTACGATTGCACATGGAGTGGACAGGTGCACATTGGCTTCGTTAAGATATTTTTGGAATGTACATCACGCAAGTTTGACGTCAGCGACCGAACTCCAAGTTTGTTTATTTAGCCCTTAAACGTTGCATTTGTGATTTCCTTCTTTGTCATGTACTTACGTTTGTTTAACATTCCGATGTACCGTTACAAGTGTGACCATTTTATCCTTAAATGCATGTTAGTGTGTTATAGTGTGGGTGGACCCAAAGAGCAATGCATGCCTATAAATATGTTCCTTCCTACCATTAAGGCAACTCATTCTCTCCAAATACCGTAGATTCAGTTGTGGTTAAGCTCTAATCCAACCCAAAATGACTCGGCCTTACGAGTGCGGGACCCATGTAGAGATTACAGGTCGAGGAAGGCTCGCAGGAACGTATCAACGGGCAATGATACAAAATAGGTTGCTTGATGGAGGTTTCTGCCATGTTGTGTATGTGCACACTCGAAACGAACAAGGACGCCGCCTGCAGGAGATTGTGCATTACCCGCAACTTTGCCCTCGTCCACAGGAAAAGCCAAGGACGAGGTACGTGCGAGGGGATCACGTCGACGTGAACATAGATAACGTTTGGTGGTACGGGTTTGTGCACTCAATAACCGATGACCAAAAGTATGTGGTCACCTTCGGAGTGTTTGACCATGAGCCCATGGCCGTTATAATCGACAAGCTCAGACAACACCTTACGTGGACGGGTGAGATCTAGGTCGACCAGAACGGCGATCCTTACGAATAATGTCTGACTGATTTGCCCCATCAACATCCTTTGTTTACGTCTTCTATGAAAGTTTCGGTGTAATAAAGTTATTGCGTTAATGAATTATGTTTACGTCCTCGTGTTTACATCTCTTGCGAATGATCTTTACGATGTAGCGCTAAATGTGTGTTTGATCCGATAAAGTTGTGGTTACAAGCTGATTGATGTTTGTCCTGGAGCCGAGATCTGCCCAACACCGCGCATTGAGTGGACATGCATGCATGCAATCACATACACCTCTCTATATAAGACCATGCTATGGGTTTTCCAATCTCACAAACAAATTACTTCATGCTAGGTCGTCCCAACGAGGTTGCGCACGTTGGTGCTCCCTTGAGGCGTCATTTGCACTGGACCGGTACATCTTGGGTTGTGCCGCGACGCAGTGTTAATCCGAAGAGACGGTTAGTATGCGACTCCCCGAAGGCGTATCGAATCACATGTCACACAAAGTGCTTTCTGTCATCGTTTTCCTTGTATCTTGTTTTATGCATTCCGTGTACGGTTAGTGTTCTTGTGTTATGTACGTTTCTTTAGCATTATGGAATTCGTGTTTTCGTATTGACGTAGTAAATGACAATCGTGTGTGTTCAAATTACATCTTCCAGCCAAAAGGGTAACCGTCGTTACTCATTCATACTAGTCATCATCGTACATCCACGCAAGGTGATGTTCGTGAACTACGAATGGAATAAACCAAAAAATGCAACTACTAGGAGGTCTGTAGAAAGTATTATTACCATAAACATAAACTTGAGACACAAACCTTGCGAGATGCAGGAGGAACCACGAAATACTCATCTACAACATCCATGAGTATTTCGTCTTGTTCATCCATATCTCTTTAGCAATGCGATCCCTTACGCCCAACATTCCAGGACCACCAACGTCGCGTGCTCGTTCGTCGGCATCGAACCTCACCAAGTCTATAGGATCAACCTCTTCATCCAGAATCGCATCATGACGCCGGTGTTGAATTATGTAGTTATGTAGAGCAAAGCAAGCAGAGATAATATCGATCTGGGTATCAATCGAGAAGCTTGGCATCCTCTTCAAGATCTGCCACCTTTTCTTAAGGACGCCAAAGCAACGTTCGATCGTGGTCCTCAAGGAGGAGTGAAGGCGGTTGAACGCTTCCTTTATGTTTTGTGGAGTCCGACGCCTGAAATCAGACTTGTGGTACTACTCCCCGGAGTACGGTACGAGAAACCCCTCTGCATTTGCATATCCCTTGTCCGCCAGATAGTAGTGACCTATATGTATAAAAACATGTTACTATGGCTGACAACAGAACCGAACCATAGAACGAGAAGCATCAACTATGAAAGACAAACCAGGAGGAGCCTCAGGGAAATTCATTTCAGGGGTGGTGCGGGCATGGTCCAACACCCTCGCATCATGTGCGCTCCCTTCCCAACCAACCAAAATGTAAGAGAAATGGATGTCAAAGTCGCATATTTCCATGACGTTGAACGAGTAGAACCCTTTCCGGGCCCCGGTATGGGAATTGCAGAGCCTCGGGAATACTACATTCAATGTGACAACCATCAATGCATCCTATGGCACCCTGGGATTGACATAGAACGCTGTAAGGAGTAAATAATTTTCCGTATACTAATTTGAACGCATAACATCTTACAGTATCCCATACCTTAAACACATTGTAACGTACGTCTTCAACAATTGTATTTGGCAAGTGCGTAAAACTACGATCACGTGGCTCAACCAACCTAGCTACCATCCCGTCGATATCCTTTTTGCGCCCTACAAAAGCGTCCAACACTTCGTGGAACACTCTTGAGACAGTGTCACCGGATCGTTGGAACCTTTCAGAGGCTCCTCTGTTGGACAACCCAACAGCCAGAGTATGCAAGAATAACCCAACCTTTTCCATCCCCGTCATACGACGAGATGGACGTAGGACGTAATGGCGACACAGTTCAAGACATAAGGATGAAAACACATGAGTTTCCATTCTAAATGCATTGAAGCACCTGACCTCTGAGTCAGAAGATAGCAATTCCCGCATCCACTTGTATCCAGTAAATTTGGAATCATACACCCTTGTCTTTTTCAAGAACCTGTCGTGATGAGACTGTGAAAGCATGGCAGCTGACGCCAACCAAACCTGCACCAAGGGAATCCATTTTTGCTTTAATTTCTTCAATCGCTCAGCCCTCAATACTGGGAGACGAGCCATTGATTCTACAAGCTGAAACAAACATTCTAACAATACTCAAAATAACAACATAGCTGGTGAAGCGACCACAACAACAGATTTATTACACATTCAATCATAGATTATTTGTCATACGTTGACCATGCTTAGAAAACAAACCACGAAAGCAAGCATGAAGTTCAAAGGAAAACATCACAAGTAAGTAGTCCATGCAATAAACGGGAAAAGAAATTGAAGGAACCAAACACACTCGGTCCGCACACGCTGAACTCAAATAACAGAGCTTGTATGAAATTTTTAGAAACCAGATAACCGGGACACGCGACTCTCCTCAATCCATCAAGACTACGGGCTCTCGTTGTTGTGGGCTGCCTTGTACTGGTACTTCAGCCACGCTTCTCTTTGAAGATCGTTCTTTATTAGCATGAAAGCGTTGATAGCTGCTTCATCACTCAGCCGTGTGACAGCAAAGCACCAAAGCTGAGATGCCTCCACAATTTTCCATCTTCAACCATCCTTTCCACAATGGCAAAGCAATCTGCATAGGTGTATGTCGGAGGTCCATTGCCGTGAACCGTGCTGTCAAACTCGCCCTCCAACAACGACAGAATCTTCTTCCCCGGTCTCGCCCACCAAGCTGATGTGCTGGTTGAAAGCAGCCGATGCTGATTTGCGCCTCTTATTTGCCTTCTCCAACTGGTTCATCTCCTTCCGCATCCCAACTGTCTCCGTCCTTCTCTTCGAAGATGATGGGAAGGAAGAGATAGGTGCAACAGGAACCATGTTGCTGGACGCCGGACTGGAGTAAGGGTCTGGGCAAGATGTTTGGCTTGTAGGATTGCTAGTGAGGGTGTCGTGGACACTTTGCATACACTCATGACACGACGAATCGGTTCGGACTAATGCAACCAAATTCTGCAATGCCAATCTGTCCTCGGTGGAAGTGCTGTCAAGTAGGAGGTCCATGTCGCTCATTTGCGTATCACAAAGGCCTTCAAGCGAGTCGAGTTGAGATTGAGACCCCCCCTCCCCCCCCCCCCCCCCCCCGTAGTCACTAATTTGCAAGCTGGCGTCTTCTTCATACTCGGAGACACGACATGCTTCTCCGTTGTAGTTGTGTTCCCAAATACATCATCCCACAGATCGCACAGCTCAGGGTCCACACCCTTCTTCCGAAAATGAAGATACCCCCTTCAAACTTGTCTGCATAAAATACCAACATATTGGAATATGTATTTGTAAGAGACAAGTAGTAGCACGTAGAAAGTTCAGAAGCAAATTCACGAGCCTACAACAAAATGTAAGCATACAAACATACCTTCTTGAAACTGTCCCAAACTTCATCGGGAAGAGTCACAAGGCCCGTAGATTTGTCCCATCCAGCCCCGGTGACCTTGAACCTCAGGCTGCACCACACCTTCCACTTATTCTTCATGTGCTCGACCTTATTGCGCGCGACATTCTTGCCCAAGGCAACACCAGTTTTCTTCGTAAACTCGGTGTTTACAATAGCCCAGTCATAGAACTGATTGTAACCGTACTTGGAGTGATATTCCTTAAGCACTCTCATCAACATCAAAGTTTGGTCCGTGCTCCAAACATACGACCCTCCACTCTCCTTATCCCTTTTCCCATCAAAAGGGTCGTTCTGCTCGTTCTCAACAGTGTTGTTAACACCAGCCATTTCGTAGTCTAATCCTCAGCCAAAAACAATAACATTACTCTAATATTGCTAGACTTGGAATGCTTGTATGATTATGCTACATGACTTATCCAAAATCAGAGGAATCCGGTACTTGAAACAAACATGAAACATCATTATAACTATCACTATCAATCATAAAACAAATACAAATCATTTAATAGTCATTCATAGACCGATTACCAGTCATTACTCTGCGGATAAGTTCAACATAACACCATTACAAGCAAGAACTCCATAAGACTAATGACGATTTCTATACGAACAAACAACAGTTCCACCAAATCACATACAAGAATTGAATGTAATCACTTATCCAAAATTGTTGCTAAATAAAAGATAAATGTATGGAAGATCGGGATAATTGCTAACCTCGGCCGAGATTCAAAAGCTTCGAAATCCCGCCACTTCCTGAAAATTAGACATGAGATTGGGATTACGGTCCTCTCAAACCAATATGCAGTACAAAACATTAAGAAAAAACATGAAATGTTGTTTATCCCCAATTTTGAAATCGAATAACAAAGAACCGAAGATCTACATATCCCCAACCCCAATTCATCTTCTTCGAAATTTGACGGAAGTAAATGTATGAGCTCCAAAACTCGAGTGTATTTGAAGAAAGTTAAGGAAGAAATTGTTACCTGAGCTTGGAGAAGCTATGGGTGTCGGAGAGGAGAAGCTTGGTTAGGTTGGAGTATAAAAAGAGTGGTTGGAGAAGCAATGGGTGTCGGAGAGGAGAAGCATAGGATAAGGTAGACAGCACGTGAGGAGCACATGAGGTTTGACCGAAAATGAGGGGCAAAACCGTCTATATACCATTTTTCATCTACCAAATAAACACATACAAACGAACACCCAAAAACGTTTTACTATTCATAAATCAACAACCTTCAACTTCAACACTTATCAACACCTATCAACTCCCCAAAATATTTCAACTTCAACTACTACAATTTTCAATAAGTGTAAGCTTCATCTACGCGCATCCGAACGGAGCCTAAATCAACGTGTACCTCAACCGACCAAAGAGCTATGCATGAATATATATAAACTGAAATATTGACTGATCTGAATAATAAATCGATTTTAATATATACTCAACTGATTAAATTGTCTTGTAGACTGAGAAATTGATACCTAAGAGTGTTCTTAAGATAATCAACTCCTAACCTGAGATGCATGTAAAGAATTTTGTATGACTCATCCCATTTTTCAAGGAATTCAATCACCTTTGCACGCAAAATAGTAGCAACAGAAGAAGGAGGTGGGAGATGATGCGTATTTCTTAATCCAACAATAGATCTAAAAGATTGACAATTAAGGTTTGGAATAGCTTCGATCGCATAAATAGTACATCAATTATCAGCAAAAAGAGACAAAAACATGTAAATTCAAAATTACAATTCTCATATACATAATTCATATTCAAAGCATGATTGATAATTAAGATAGAGATATGCAGAAGGCATGTGACCTAAGAGTGTTTGTTTTCCTATGTTAAAGAGGAGATTTAATCAACCAATAATAGAATCTGGAGTTGAGTCGTGTTTCACCCAATCCTTCCTTGATAAATCAAATAATACATTTTTCCAATGTATTATTTTATTTAGTTAGATTTTGATGTACATTGATATTCATTATAAATGTCTAGTGACTTATTATAAATAAATCATAAAAAAATTTCCTCAAAATTAATCTGTGTACAGTTTTTACCCTTAAAATAATTGTTGTACGTCAGAATTCGGGAGAAATTTCTTCTTCTTATGATTCATCTCTATATTAAAAGAAATGATTTTCTTTTCCGGAGTTCTGCTAAGTCCTTCACTCTTGTCCGATTTAGCTTTTTTCCAATATCAACATCAACACTCCTTATGACAAAGCCATAGATGCTCTTATAACCATTATTCAATTGCTGAACTTCAGATTTTTCATATCATCATAGAAAACGACAATCTCGATTTAATATCTTTCGGACCTCTTTGAATCAACAAAAGTTATTGAATCTATCTGATATTATTGTCACGATGATAATTCAAGGCTTTTACAGTATCACATCTCGCATCACGGTTTATTTCTAAAAGTTATTTGATCATCATTCCTTATAATGAAAAGGTATCTTAGTATTTAACTTGTAAAAATGAAAAAAAAAAGAAAACAAAGAAAGTGACATTCTGCAAAGTTTTGATCTTCACGTTTCTTATTTTAATTCTCCCTCAAAAACGATATACGTACTGTGTATAAAACTGGAGCTACCGAATGATGGAGCCGCATATATAAACAGTAGGTCTTATCTTGTTTAAGTGACATCTATATATATCATATCGATCTTCAGTTTCCCTAGCTAGCTTGCTTCTTTTTAGGATCTTGGATATATATACAATACATAGAGATAAATTGAGATGGGGAGTTCTGTTATGAAAGTTTCAATTCTTCATCTAGTAGTGACGTTGTTAGTGTGTGTCAGCGTTGGTACACCTGAAGGAGCCAGATTTAGAGCACCACCACCCAATACGCTTAGGGACACGGCGGCTCACTTGGGCTGGGGCAACAGATTCCCGATCATGATGGGAGTTGATCATGATGATCATGTCAGCATCAACATGGATGAAGGCAGATATTTGCAGTCTGTACCAAGCCCTGGAGTTGGCCACTAATCACATATATATGTACGTCATCTGTTTGTTTTATAGACTACGACATTCAGAAATACAATTAATTAGGGTTTCGCATTCATGGTATAGCTTGGGCTATTCATGTTCATGTAAGGAACTATATGTGTGTAACTTGTAAGACAATCTATACACATCTGTAGCATGCATATATGGTATATGATGTAATGTATGTAGCATGCATATGAATAATGATGTTTTTACAATAAACTATCCGCTATATACCCGATTTTACAATAAACCACTTGCTATAATTGATTTTTTATAAACTATTCAAACATTGGCTTTATTTTATCAAAACTACCGAACGCCAGATTTCATCAACTTTTGTGTTAAAATCAGTGAAAACTCCGTTTTATTGCTGAAAAAATTATAGGTTTTTTTAAGCAAACCATCCAATATAAACCCGATTTTGCAATAAACCAGCCAATATATCGACTATAGCGAGTAATTTGTTGTAAAAGTTGTCGGAATCTGACATTAAGTGGTATTTAGTAAAAAAAATCTATCATTTGATTGGTTTTATAAGAAGTCGATTATAATGAATAGTTTATTATAAAATCTTATATATAACATAACAATTAATTTGTCGAAAAAATCTCATCTATAACGGAAAATTGAGCTGGGTTGACAAAAACAAAGAAAGAGGTGGTGAAGTTTGGGCTATGTTGATAATCGGGTCAACCCGACTAGTTGCTTCAAATGTTCCACTTTCAAAATTATACTAACATCGATATTGACATTAACATTAATATACCTTGATAAAACAAATTCTTCGATAATGATTGTTAATTCACTTTTTTGTCTTCTACACGTAATATAAAGGTAATGTATATAACGTGTCGCAATGAAATGAGCATACATTTGCATAGTGAAAAGTTGCTGAATTGGCCTATTTCTTGCGCGTACCGAAATCGCTCAAGTCCCTATTTAATTAAGTGAATTTAACTAGGGGTGTGCAGAAAATCCGAATCCGAAAATCCGATCCGAAAATCCGATCCAATCCAATCCGATCCATTATGCTCGGATCGGATTTCGGATCATGGTTTTGCCAATCCAAAAGTTTCGGATCGGATCGGATTAAATCCGTGGATTTTCGGATTAATCCGAACTGTTCGAAATTATATGCAGATGATTACAATTACAAATACATAAAATAAAATTAATCCTGGAACAAGCAAAGAGGGCCGAACAGGCAAACGGACTGAGGAAATTGCCAAAAGCGGCCCAATTGAACACCTTAACAACTAAGTAATGCTTAACTAATAAGTAATAATACTAATATTTAGTTACTACGGCTTAAAATAGTATTACACTAAGCATGCGGGAGCTTAGATGAACCTGAGCAAATAGGGCAATTTCGGATTAATCCGAAACAGGGCAATTGAACACCTTAATTAAGCCTGGAACACGCAAAGGGGCCGAACAGGGCAATTTTTTATTATATAAATTCAGATTTTCGGATCCAATCCGAAAAAATCCGATCCTAGGTCGGATCAATCCGAACCCGATCCGAATTTTCGGATCGGATTTCGGATCAATCCGAACCCGATCCGAATTTTCAGATCGGATTTCGGATCAATCCGAACCCGATCCAAATTTTCGGATCGGAAACCATGATCCGAAATTTCGGATTAATCCGAATTCGGATCGGATCGGATCCAATCCGATGCACACCCCTAGTGAAAACTCTTAAAACTGTTTTGGACGCTCTTTCTCTTGGGATCAATGTAAACGCAAATCTCTATTATATAAAAGAGACACTCACCGAATGAATAGTAATGGCCATACAAGGAATGAGATTACTTAAACGACTTCAAATGGGCCAGATTTAATCCGCCTTTGTTCTTCGTGTAAATGATTTTCTAAACGTACGCTTCAAAAAAGAAGCTTTACACCGACCATGGCGGAGTTCCTGGTATCGCTCACATCCTGCGATGACACGGGTCAAGGTGTTTCATGTTTTCAAATTTGGTCTGGGGATTTGGTCGAACACCTTCTAGGCATAAGTCAAGGGATCAACGCTTGCTGGTGGCGAACGGTTCAGAGAAGAAGCCAAGGCAAAGCATCTGGTCGTGGGCTTGCTTGAAATGCTAGATTTGGTGCATTTTTCTAATGTTTGGAGCAAAGTTTGGTTAGCTAATCGGTGATAGTTACTGACTGATATTTGCCTATTGCTGCCAAATGAGAGGTGTTTGAGAAAGATGAAAAAGATTTTTTAAACAATAAGGTAAAGAGTAGATTGTTCAGGTTGAAGAAGGGACAAGTAACGGATGGTTGAGCGTTGACATGGTAAGTTCAAATTTGATGTTCTTTCTCTGGCTTTGCTGATTCATCTTAGTTGTTTATCTTCCCATAGTATCTAATTCGTTTCGAAGATGGTTTTTGAAACAGGGTTGGTTTTACAGCAAATACATTTGATGACGGATAATGGTCCAAAATAGACCTTGTTTGCAGAAATTATACACCTTGTCTTGATCTATTGGATGTATGATGCCAGTTAGTTGAAAGAGGCTATAGGGCTTCTATGCAATCAATTCTTGCTACACTCTGAAGCACTGTCTTGAAATATTGCTTCTTGGGCTTGCACAAGTTAAGGTAATTGTCCTTTCTTACACAAAGATATCATTCTTGCCTTATTTTGTGGCCCTGCTTTCAGTTATTTTTTCATAAATTGTATGTGGCTTTCTTTCCATAGCTCTGTACATTGTAAGCATCACATAGTAAAAGGTAATTCTCAATAGTTAGATCAAGATATACTGTCTAAGTTTGATGAACGATTCTACAGAGTTTTAATCCAAAGGACTGGGTATGATATGAAATTTGTAGTCATCATGTTGGTCTACGTGATTAAAATTGCCACACTCAGAGTTGCAAATCTCTATCAAATATAGCCTCCATGTATTTATGTATGACGCCTCTATCAGATATGAATATGTATGTTTGTGGGTTTATATATTGAATCAGTCATTCTTGTAATAGTCTAAAGTTATTTGATCAATTTATTCCATTTATTTTGACATACTATATACAATCTTGTTCAGTATGAACTTTCACTCAATATCTTTCCCAAAGTAATTTGTAGTGCCAATAGCAATAAAAATGGAATAGTTATGCAAATGTGGCTCTTAAACCCTTTACTTTTAGGGTGAACATTGGTAGAAGGTCTTATAAGTGATGCAGATAATATTGCTCGCATTGTGGATAGTTGTGATGAGATAAAGGCAAGTACTTGCTTTCTGTGTCAAAATGTATTTTACCAAATTTTCTTAGTATGATTCTTTCTGGAGTTTTCTCTTACAACAAGTCATGATTGTCGATTGTGACTTCTGATATGTTCATATCCGTGTGAAACAAGTGCACTCCTTATCTTATATTTCCTTACGTTTGATGTTTTGTACGATTTCATGACTTTTTTTATCAATGAACTTCGAGTATTTGAGTTTTTTATAACTTATCTAATATTATGTCTTGTATTCAGGACTATCTTCGATATTAGCCTTGATAGCTTTGAGGAAAAACCCTGGAATCAACCTAGCACTGATATATCTGATTATTTCAACTTTGGGTTGAACGAAGACACTTGGAAAGAGTATTGTAAAAAATTGGTGAGTGAAAATTAATATGATGGACATATCATATAATGGAATGAACATGGTACTTAATGTATCTTATTTTATCATCTTATATATGCAGGAACATTTGCGCATGGATTCTGCAATGAAAACTAAAGCTCATGTACTTGTTGTTGGTAGCCAATCAGAGCAGGTGGGATTCATACCCGATTTAAACGATTTACTCACTTCTTTGGGTGATTTAATAATGCTATGATGTCATTTTTTTGATTTCTTTTTTCCGGAGTACGATCCTGATTTGCCTCCTGAGTTAGCCACTACAGCAGCTGGTTTTCACGATCCTTCAGTTGGAAATTCAAATATCATGAGGGTAGATTTAGGTCAAATTGATATGGCTAAAGGGTCTGGTGAAATCCTGATTTGCTATTTGTGTTTCCTGCTTACCAAACAAATTTAATTAAAAACTGATAGAGATGAAAGAAGGATGACACTTACAAACCACAAAATATTTGATTAAACAAGCTAGAGCCTAAATCTCAACAGAAGAACAAGTCTCCTAAATCTGGAACCTTTTACCCTCCTCATATTAATCCTACAATAAATAATGACATTATTCTTGCAGTCAACTGAAAGACCTGTACAAGTGGAAACAGGGGTCGGTGATCGAATACCCTCAATTGATATGCGCCCTCCACGAATGCGCGATCCTGACTCCGTCATTGAGGTATTTATCAATGTGGGTCCTACCTTCATATTTCAATTTCATCGCCCACCAAATCTAATATTTTTTCTTTTTCTTTTGCATCAGGTAGTCTTCCAGGGCTTTATTGATGATGAGTCAAGGGAAGAAGAAGAAAAAAATGTTGTTGCTGAAGAAGAAGTGGAAGATGGTAAACAAACATGAAATGGTTATTCTGAAGGATCCCCACAATCAGTTGTTTGTACAAAAGAGAATGAATCATCTTTACCTCTTGAATCGCCAACTCATCAATCTTTAAACTCAAGAGATAATAAATCACTTGTCATAAACTTGAGCAATCACACCGAGAGAGGTATAATGATCTTTATTTACTCCTATAAGCTGTTAGAAATGTGGTGATATTATAACCTTTTATAGTGTTCAGGAAGATGAAGCATAAAATATAGGAGAGTTCACGCTCTAATTCTCCTGTACAGAACAGGCAGGAGGTATCAAATGAAAACATGGAAGGAAGAGCAAATGTGCAAGTCCTCAAGGCTTGAGCTTTTCAGACGGTGAACCATTTGAAACCCAATTAATTGATTCGAAGGAACAAGGTGATGTCATTTCAAATGAAAATTCGACGAGGAAGCATAAGTTAGGCCCTCATGTTGATGTTGCAGCAACCAAAGAAAGTGGTAGAAGTAGTGATAACAGGTATAATAATAATAAAGAACTATATTTTAGAGATGGACTAATAATGTATTTGTGCTTATGGTCAACATTTTTACAGATCTTGAACACTGTCTTGAAGATGATACCTTTCACTCAGAAAATCAAATCGGCAAGGATCTTTTAGATCTTGATAAGTGGCTAACTGATAATTTGGAATTTATAGGGATACTTTTGTTGAGATAATTTCTGCTAAAGAAGAATATCTTTGTTCCTCACTTATATTTCAAAGAATTGTATATGACATGATGAAGTTTGTCATTACTCACTGTCAAGATTGCTTTTTATTTTCCTAGCAACCAATTACAGAAGTAAGTGATAAGTAAGGGTCGATCCCACAAAGAAAAATGATGTTAGGTTTTGCAAAACTAATTTGAAACTTGTTTGAAATATATTTGTGATTTATGTTTTGGGGTGTTTGTTTCCCTTTTCTAATCCATCTACAATATACATTCAAGTTTAAATCATCATTTTATTTGCCACATATTCACGTTAATTGTTATATTGGCCAATCAACTAAAAGACACGCCCACTTTCTATATTCGTTTACCAGAATCTTGTAGAACACTTTTGATACCTAGGATAGGCACAATCATAACGAGCCCCGCCAGGAATCTACAAATCTTAGTCATTGAGATGAGCTAAGAAACACTAGCGTCTACAAATCTCAACAACTAGGACGAGCTAATAGGTGTGCCTACAAATTCTAACTATGGGGATTGCTTCTTCCTTTAATCAATTACAGCAACCAGACTAGAAACATTTAAAGAGTTTTTCTATTAAGATTTTATGTATTTAAGTTGTCAAGCTAATCAAATCATACAAAGCAATGAAATCAAGAACGTGGAAGCAATCACCTCAACATAGTACAAATTAAGAATGAATTATTAAATTTAAACATCAATTATAGATTTCATAAAAAAGGAAAACAACGCCGTGCAGCTTACCTCCTCATGCTAATAGCTAACTACAAAATAAAAAAGGGAGAACGAAACAAAAGTGAAGCTAATGAAAGTGAATCCAACCTGGTTCATAGGAGAAGAAATCCTTATATAAGGGAATCAACTTGACCTAATTCGACCAGGTGAATAATCAAACGAATGTAACAAAAATATCCTAACAAATAACTAACTAGACACTCCTCTGAAGGTAAATCGAGAATCTTGTGATTTGGTGGCGACGCAGGGCGCGGCATATAAGGCGCAGGCTACGACCGTTGAAGCTGATGAGATCTTCCTTCGTAGTTACAACAGAAAACTCTACCACGTGGGAAAAGGCTGAATCTGGGTCGATCTCTTAGGCGCGGGGAGTGGTGGAAAAGGTGCGGGATGCGGCCTGGATTCTGTCGACTCTTTACTCCTGGAAGGTACATTTCCACTTAGTGTGTGTGGAAAACCTTCCCTCTACAACTCCATTGACATCTTTACTCTGCTCTTCTTAAATTGCGTGTAAAAACCCTTGAATATTTGATTTGCTCATCTCTGGCTCAGGTGATCACAACTCTGCTAATGTAGCTCAAAACTCCTCTAAATGTATGCTAAATCTCGTGAATTGAACCATCATAATTGGCTCGTATCAAATCCTCACATACTTAGACCCTTACTCATCCCGAGTAAACAAGAACTCAACTCTCTCCGTGTAGCTTCAAAGGTCTCCAGAAAGTACGAACAAACATGACTCCACGATCTCCAACAACGAGTCATCATAATTCTCTAGGCATAACCAAAACTGATATGGATATGAATAGACAATAAAACCAAAGCCAATACCTCTTTGTAGCTCCAGAGCAGCTAATCCAGAACTCCTTCTTCTAAATCCTCTTCTTATGTCACCTCGCCAAAATGAAGAAACCTCTAGATCTCTCTCTCGTTTTCTCTCATTTTGCCTAGGCAGCTTTTCAGGATTTCACCTAACCACTTCTCTTTTGTTAGGCTCACATCTCTCATAGTCTCATATTACACTGGTCTATACCGGTCCAGGTTACCTGCTTATTGCATGAATTGTCCAGAAGGATTTTTCAATCATCCCGGGATTTTGACAGCCTTTTTCTTTTTGTGACTTTTTCGTTATTTCATTATTTATTTTTGATTTGTTTGTAAGCAAATACAATATATACAGACTCAATAACTCCAAATTGTAACAGAAGTAGTCCTAATTATGAATTCAAATGCGGACTCAACAAAACTGCGAATAACTAGTGAAGAATATACAATTAATGAGCTAGTTCTCCCCCTTCCCCTTCTCCCCCATACTTAACTTCTGCATTGTCCTTAATGCAAATATCGGACACAAAAGAAAGAAAAGAGGAAATTGAAGTAGAACATCTAGATGAAAGGGAAAAGAAGCATAAGCAAACCATGAGCCGAAGATTTTATCGAAGAAGGACGTCCCAGATAGACTGAGTCACCAAGGTTGTGGGCACGGGTCACGACTCAGCGTCTATGGACAAGCCACCTCCGGTACTTAGAGACAAGGCATCTCTGGTGACATGGAAAAGAAAGTAGGTGGGACGTCATATGCGCTAGAAATGGTGTTACCCAAGGGAGGCGATGACGTTAGATATGGAAATAGAAAGAGCCAAAAACTGTGGAAATAATCGTGAAACGGAAAAATGATCGGTTTTTTAAAACTAAATACAAAATCCTCAAAAACAACTATAACAAAAAATAGAAAAATTCTCTAGCACACAAGAAAACACTTAAAAACACTTCACTAAGCTGGGAAATGGGTGGATCATAGCGCCAGCTACTGTCTGTGAAGCTCATCCATATGCTCGCGTGTCTCTTAGTGTAGCTATATCATGGTCTCCTTAAATCTGTCCTGGCGTGTGAGTAATGCCTGAATGAGCTCGTCCACACGTTACGTCCCTATGTGTGGACGGACATCAGTCAATACCTGATTCATAGCACTCCTTCTAATCCATGGACGGGGTTGAGCTCGAGTTGTACCTTCTTCATTTGTACTATCTGCATTGTCTAACACGCGTGCCTCTAAAGTCTGTGTAATAGATGGGATATAGTAGTCGTTGAAAGACGGTCCTAATGGAAATTTTATTGGAAGTCGGACCTGATGGCACTTAGAAGTGTAAGAGAGCCAATACATGTCTTTTTCATTAACCATGGTGATGCATCCATCTCTCTTTAATTTATTTACTTATATGGGGCTAGTTCGATTTCCTTCTCCTCTGTTTGCCGGGAAATCTCGCAGAGTTAAGAAATGGAACCCAAAACCGTGCCTTGATGAAGTACTCAACCGTTCGCTAGGTCCTGCACTCCCAGTAAGCTCTGGAAAAAACAAAGACACCCAGTAGTGAGTAAGACTCGACTGTGGCGCCAGACACTAGGTGTAACACTAGTTGTTTTGTGATAGCCGATTGACGTTGGAGTTGTTGAAAATAGTCGTGGTGAGAAAGTTGCACGCCAACCTAAGTGGTGGATGTGTGATCCGGTTGTTGTTCTCGTTGCTCGCCCGGAACTCAGAGCATGTGTCCAATATCCAAAAATGAAGGGGCTCAGAAGCTTGAATTGAAGACCATCCTGGTGTGGGATCCTTCATGAACCATAAACACTCTCTTAGCAAAGCTATCTATACCCCGTATTCAGATTTATTGTAACTGAATGAGCAAAAAGTCACTTCCTTGTCCCCTTCTCAATTAACTTGAAATTCTAGGACAAAGGAAGCGACAAATTGGATGGCAAACTATGCGAGGCACGAATTCTCGACATCCATAGATCCGTCTAAGCCTCCATGGTCAAATAGCTTGTAAACTGACTTGTCAAAGTCCATCTGCATTAAAGCTAACCATCTTTGAACCGTGCTTGATACCACAAGCTTATTTATGGATTTCAACTTTTGATATAGTCTCTCTCCTTGGTGGACCACTTCTTCCCTCTCATTATTATCGTGGTGCTTAACATGTCGTAGGGAAAGGAATAGAGACTTGTAATTGCTTCGAACCAAGTTAGGTTCGGAAAACTCCAGGGACAATGGCACAGATCACGACCAAAGAGGGCGCGAATCGCATCTCAACTTCTGTTGAAGAGACGAGAACTTAGGACTTCATACGTGGGGCACAGTAACGGTGTTCTCGTCTCTCCCTCCCGGAAAATACTCCAACTCTGATCTTTCAAACCCAGGGAAGTTTGTAGTGATGCGAACTCCATTCCATATTCTTGTAAACTCAACTAAATCACTGGTATGGGAAGGTGGAAGTATGGATATGAGTGTAGGATGGTGTTTATGGAAGGCTAATGGTGGAGGGTTATGGATTTGATGAAGGTAAGTGGTCAGGATGTCATACGCGGGACACGAGAATAATTCCGCGGTGCACGGTGGTGGCGTGGAGTGGAAACTGGGATTCAGAGTTGCGAGGTTTTGGAGATTAGGGTTTGTAGATCTGGGGAGGCCGATATTGAGGAGATGGGTTTTTATAGAGCTAGGGGTAGTGTGGTAATTGTGAGGAAAAAACAAATCTATCTATTATTTGAAATGAAATCTAATTTTTTCTCCCCTTGCTTATTTGTTAAGTAATCCACCTCCCATCTGTGGGCCATCGGTTTTACTTGTATGGAATTGAACGCCTTCACCGCACCTACAAGTTAGCACATCAAATATAAACAAACGAGGTTAAGTTAGTAAAATTCCTAAACTACTCGTTATCTAACTATCTCGGGCTGCCTCCCGATCAGAAACTTGGTGTACGTCGTGGCTTGATGTATTTCCTTGCTCTTCCTCTAGTTATACCCGTCTGGCTTCCATGGGCACATGAACTCATACAGTTTGTGAATGAACTAGGACTGGAAAGCTTTGAAATGTAGACCCTCCTGAACAATGACTATCGGTCTCTCCAAATAACTCTCATCCTCTCTCCAATACTCGATATAATTAGGGGGTTTCCTCTCTCACCTGAGACATTCCTGCACATCATCAAAACTACATTGCGGAGATATGCCGTCTTTTGTAAATAGAATGGGGCCACTGACCAAATCACTATCCTCAAGCTCATCATCTATTGAGCTTTCTCTTAGCATCCTAAATACCTTCTCGTTCTGTTTTTTTATTTTAGGCTTTTTTCAAATTTTAGAATGTTTATGAATTTCGGAATTTCTTATAATTTTATTTTCTATGTTGTTCTTCTTATATACATTTTCTTAATGCAAAGGTGAATACTGGTATGCATCTCCTGCATCATCTGTATCTAAATGACTACAATCACTATCAATGTATGGTCGTGAGCTTACACTTGTCCTAATCTAAGGTCTTATCCTTTTCAGTGATGGGTTCGATTCCGGAACCGCCGGTTCCGGGTTTCTTGAAACTAGGAACCGGAACTGGTTGGAGCGGTTCCGGAACCGTGGACTGTATTTTAAAACAAAAGAAAAAAGGAAAAAATGTTTTTTGAATAAAAACTTTGTTACTAACTCTTATAAACTAAAGCTAACCTTAAACAATTAAGCTTAAACTTCTACTACAAAATTAACTTTAAATTCTTTTTTGAAAAACTAAACCTATACCGGTTCTGGTTCTTGAACCGTTGGTTCATGGAATCAGAACCGTTGGTTCCGGTTTCAGAACCACCGGTTCCGGTTTTGGAACCAACGGTTTGTGGAACCAGAGTCGCCGGTTCCAAGGTCCCAACATACAGGAATCGGATATGGATGGAATTAGCGCTTTCGGTGTATCTGTATGCATTTGTCCCAAATGATTTAGAACAGATGTAATGTCCACGTACAATGAATTGTGACTGACAGGATTCAAGTCGTGACAAGTTATATAGTCATGTTCTACTGTTAAGTTTTCCGGTTTTATGTTAATGTTCATGCCAACGATTTTCATGAATGACCTACCTAACATAATAGGTGAATTAATATCGCTGGCAACTTCTAGGACATAGAAGTCTTTTGGAAACTTTAGTCCCTCCACCCTAACAACATATCCTGAACTACACCTTTTGGGTGGACACAAGTTCCATCCGCTATGTGTACTTGTAGATCGTTGCTTTGTAGTGGTAGTAGACCTAGAGAATCATATATATTGGAGGGT
This sequence comes from Phyllobates terribilis, assembly GCF_046119375.1. Taxonomy (NCBI): domain Eukaryota; kingdom Metazoa; phylum Chordata; class Amphibia; order Anura; family Dendrobatidae; genus Phyllobates; species Phyllobates terribilis. The sequence continues at coordinate 27,953 of NW_027367618.1, forward strand.
ATGGCATTGATTGATACTCCTAGATCTAGAATGGCTTTATTGACGAACTTCACACCAAGAGTACATCGGATAAAGTATGTACTTGCATCGTCACACTTTACTGGAAGTCCTTCCTTTAGCTTAGATGTCATTGATATCTTGTCCCTCTCTTTATGCATTCTCAAGACATATGGAGTCTTCTTGGGATCTTTCTTCATTTCATCTAGCCTCTCCTTACCTGACTCATCAATTTCCCTCTTAAAGTACATTTGATATGCGTCTTCGAAGAAATATGGTATGGCTTGGGGCTCTTTTAAAGTGGCACTCTCAGAGAAAGCGACGCGGGGCACGGGATTAGGGTCCACGGGGCACCACAATACATGCGTGGGGCGTGTCAGATCCTGACGCTTAAAGCCTTCATCCTTCGACAGTTCTCCCGCATCAACGCAGGTTTTTGGTCGCAAGGTGCGTCAACAACGAGACCTTGAAATCTCTTTTTTCCACCAGAGTTGTGGTCGCCTGTCATGGGTTTATGGCCGCGATTCGTAGTGAGATTTTTGGTATCTCTTCTTCATCCTTCATGTTCATGTGTAACATTTTAGGGAATAGCTCAGACACCTTGTCTCGGGTTGTGGCATAAAAGACGTGACACACAACGTACAAGATTTTGAGCGTACTCGTAGGGAATTTGCTGGTGATAGCTTATATGGCTATGGATTTTCCCAAATATGCAGTTTTGATCACATCACTGACGTTTCCTTTGGGTTTTATCTATGTGTTTGAAGGAAGACATCCGGCCTGCATTATTTGATCAATTTGCGTCTTGATTTACTTGAATTGCTTGGTCGTCTCATCAGCATGAGCTCCTATCTTTGTAGCCAATGAATGTAAGAGATCTTCTGTGTTGGGCCGCCTATCCTGTTGTTGTGTCCATGGCTCAAACTGTCTATTATGCTGATATTGCTCATTGTTATCGAATCTTTGATTTGTGATTGTTCCACCGTGGCAGATCAAAATTGTTGTATGGGAACATTCTTCGGCAAGGAGGACCATAATTTCCAAGTGCATCTATATTTGGGTTCTCCTCTTGTAATTGTGGGCACATATCCGTGGGCTGTAATGGCTCTCAACATATTCCACATGGATTAGGCTATTGCGGTGTGCCTTGCAATGATAGTCTATTCACCATCTCCTTTAGCTCGGAGATCTCCGTGGATAGATTGGAGGAGTTTATTACATGTACTCCTCATGTTGATGAAGATGACCCTAGTTGTCGTGTTCCTTCAGACATCTCGCTGAATACTTTCATTGCTTGCTCCAATGTCTTGTCAAGGAAACTACCGCCAAAAGATGCATCATATACGATTCTCGTCGTATCTAGAAGACCATAATAGAGACTGTTTATCAAGTCTCTTTGCTCCATTTGATGTGATGTGCAGTATGCGATCGGTTTATTGAATCTATCTCTATAATCATAAAGTGTCTCTTCATTTTCCTGATGTACGGCAGTAATCTCTCTCCTGAGATTGTTGACTTTCTTCACTAGGAAGTACTTGTCTAGAATACCTTCCACATATCCGCCCAGGATCTTATAGTACCAGCTGGTAGGTAGTAGTACCACTGGTTAGCGCCATCCTTTAGTGAGAAAGGAAAGGCTCTATTCATGATTTGATCATCTGTGACTCCCCTCGACCTCATTCTTGCGCATATAGAGTGAAATTCTCCTACATGCTTGATGGGATCTTTGCCACTCAGTCCATGAAACTTGGGTAATAGATGCATTAGCCCATGTTCTAACTCGAAATGAGTACCTTCTGGCAATGTTGGCAGAACAACTGTGGTAGGATATGGAGCAAGGTGTTACTATTAAGTTCCTTCTTTGTCATGTTTGCCAGTCAAGCAGCTCCGGTTGCGTCTCTTTGTTGGAGTGCAACATTGGCTGCTACTTCTGTTGTTGCGGTGTGCACCATAGATTTTTGAAATTTCTCATGCCTTAGCTTCCGTTTGATTTCTGCACATGGATCAAACAAATGATTGTTGTAAGATCTGGTGTTATGGGTCATAAAATATACCCACATTGTCTAACCCAATGTTTCTAGCTTTCCCTGGCAATCGCCGCCAAATTTGACGTGTTGTCGTTACACTCTGTCAAGATTACTTTTTATTTGCCTAGCAACTAGTTACAAAAGCAAGTGATAAGCAAGGACCGATCCTATGGAGAAAATTGTATTACTAATTTTAGGTTTAGTAGAACTAGATTTGAAACTTGTTCGAAATATGTTTTTGATTTATGTTTTGGGGTGGTTGTTCCTCTTTTCTAATCCATCTACATATCCGTTCCAGTTTAGATCATCATGTTCTTTGCCACCTATTCACTTTAATTCTTATGTGTCCTATCAACTAAAAGACACATCTCTGTTCTTCATTCGCTTACCATAACCTATAGCACATGTTTGATACCGAAGATAGGCACAGTCTGAACAAGCCACTACCAAGTGTATAAAAATATTAATCCTTGAGACAAGCTAAGCAGCACTGGCATCTACAATTCTCAACAACTAAGACGAGCAAATAGGTGTGTCTACAAATTCCAGCTATGTGTTCCTCCTCCTTTAACTCATGACCGCAAGTAGACTAGAAACAGTTAAGAGTTTTCCTATTAAGAGTTTATGCCATTAATCATGATAATTAGGTTAAAGAGATTTCCTATCAGCTCTCACCGAGCCTAATTTGAGAGACTATTTGGAGGCCCAAAGGAGATCGAAATGGGGAAAGACTCGCAACATTAGATTCATGGTGGTGCAAGGTTTCACCGACTGTAGGACACAACTTCTGAACTTCTCCAAAAAAGCTAGAAAACTGTCACAAACTAGTCTCAAAAGACAAGTCTTATCATTCTATATGATTAATATACATTTAGTATATGGGTTTATAGAACTAAATTTATGCAGGTATGTTGGCACCAGTTGGCTTCTTATGCATTTAAACTATGAGGATTTTCCAAGAGAAAAGAGGTCTTAACGAGTCCCCCGGGTATTTCTCCCATTATTTTACCCCTTTTAATTTTTAGTAATGTCAATCCAGTAGTTCCGCATGTATGTATATAATTATGACCATCATTTTGAAGCTGAAACCACGTTGTTGTCGACTGCACGAAGTCACTAATTAAGTCAATCCCATGAGATCGCATCTTAAACAGACACCACGTTGTCATCAACTCTACAAAGTCGCTAAATAAGAAGATCCCACAAGGTCGCATCTGAAAATGACACCACATTTTCGTCAACCCACGAAGTCGCTAAATAAGAAGATCCCACGAGGTTGCATCTGAAAATGACACCACATTGTCGTCGACCCACGAAGTCGCTAAATAAGCCGATCCCATGAGATTGTATCTTAAACCAACACCACGTTGTCGTCAACTCCACAAAGTTGCAAATTAAGTTGATCGCACGAGATGGCATCTTAAACCGACACCATGTTGCCATCGACTCCATAAAGTCGCTAACTAAGCCGATCCCACGAGATTGCATCCTAAACCGACACCACGTTGTCGTCGACTCCACGAAGTCACTAATTAAGCTGATCCCACGAGATCAAACCATATACAGACATTGTGTTGTCGTCGACTCTCTGACTATTGAGCATCATATTCAAAGACAAATCAAACCCAAATAGCAATCGACTACAACAAGCAATATTTATCCCATCAAAACCTCACGACATAAGCTCTTGGCTCTTGCACATTAAAATCCAAAACAAGCTGCAAAGAAAGAAATTTCACCTGTGGATTCTGATTACAAGACTACGGGCCACAGCCGATTCCAATCAATACGCTTTCAGGCCAATACTTGTCACTAGTTCAACATCATCTTGCATGTCACGGTTGACTCCGATTGGTACATCTTCCGGCCAATTTACAACGTGAAAACACATCGTTATAACGAATAGACATCTCTGAATCAAGCTATCTCGTCACAATTGTCAAGAAGAAAGGACATGAGCGAAGAAAATATGAGTGTGATGACCAATGTTGCACCATGCGGGACGCTTAAGTTCAGATACGAGCATGCAAATTTCCGACTTTTCTGCCTCTTAAACCAACAATGCCCAAGGGGCATATTTGATGTCCACGTCTATGACGGGTATAAGAACATAGAGTTAGCACATATTTACTTTTGTTTTGAGCTATAGTATAGTGTATTTTGTGCGTACTACTTTACGAACATATATGCTTATTTATGCTACTTCTTGGAGGTATGAATAGAAGAGAAGTGGATGAGACGTGTAGCATTTAAGATCAAGACAAAGCTGAAGGATATTAGATGATCTCTCGAAGGCGGCCACCAACCCACTTACCGGCACCCGCCGATGGAGTTACTGAGTTTTTCGGATGCAACCGGCGGCGCCTGCCAAAGACTTGCCGGCGCTCGGCTATCGGCTTATTTTCCAGACAAGAATTCTATTATTTCCTACCTTTTCTGAATTATGTTGATCAGATATTGTTGGTTTGGATTCGTTTTCTGTTATTTTAATTAATATCCTAGGAAGATAGAATCTATGGTTAACCTAAGGCTATGTAAAGTGGCTCTTATCTAAATCCCTAGAATCTATCGAATTACTATCGTTTTATTCTACGTACTTTTATGTTTGTTCATCGTTTGAGAGTTTGGGAACTTTGAGCTGGAATTTCTAAAAGTTTATACAAGACATTGTAGTTTTTCCTTCGGTATGATTTCTTAGTAAATTTAATAAAGGTGTTCACTTGGTGATTGTTGTGAGATTTTCCAGATTATTCTTATGCCGAAATTGTATGTTTTTCTCTTGGATTGAATTTTTGAATGAATCTAATTTTTGTTCTAGATTGATCACGTAGGATTGAATTGGATATTTCATACTGCTAGCATAGTTTGATTCGTTTGTCACATTCTATTTCTTTGAAGCAAGCATATAGTTTTAGATTCGATTTGAACTAGAAATTATATGTAGAGAATTGCATTGTGGGATAGTGGCGCTTGCTAATTCTATATACTGATATTCATTGCATTAAAGCCTCCTTTAGTTTGAATCATAGGCTTTTGTCATTGTTAACTATTTAGGACAAAATAAGTAAACTCCGTTTTGATATGCTAGTTAATTTCGTATAAGAATAGGAACAATATGGATACAAGTTTAATTCTAGAATTTCTATGATTAACCTTAAGCATCTTTACTTAGACTTTCTCTCATAATTTGATAATTTGTTTTATCGCTTTCTTAGAATTAAGAATAATAAAAATCCCTTTTATAAATTGATCTGCTAGTAGAAACTAATAGGCACATCTACGACTCGTCTATAAGCATGGATTTAGCATCATTTCACTACATTTATGGGAGTTCTTATGGCGTATTTAGTCCAGACCTTTACCAGGCGCTATATATCTTATTTCATTTACTTTGGAGCTTATTAGAGTCAACGAGGAGCATAGGAAGAGTGAAGAAGAAGGCATGCACATCGGAGGTGCAAAAAGGGCTTAAGAAGGCAACATTTGGCAGAGACCTCATCGGAAACCGCGGCACATCCATCGGTGCCCGCCGATGTGAAATTCGTATGAGGCTATAGAAAAGTCATCGGTGTGCACCGATCTCTAGATGAGTTAAAAGACTTAGTTTTTTCTTCTTATCTTTTTTGTTGTAATTTTGGACGAAATTAGTTTATTATTTTCTGAACTTTATTGTTTTAATTATTTATTTTAGGTTAAGTTTTTATAAAGGAAAAACTCTATCATTTTAGGTTAACACTTTTATCGTTCTTAGTATGCTGTTTAGAGTTTCTCCCTTTTTTCGTTCTACAGTATTGCTCTTGGTTGCTTTAGGTTTATTCTCCAAAGATTAGTATGGTTATTAATTATTTTATCTTTGTAAACCTTTCTATGGAGGGCTAAGCCCCAATTTCTTAGTGCAACATTGAATTGTTGTTTGGTTTGACGTAATTGAGTAATTTCGGCTTGTAGCATGATTTGATTGTTTTTCTCTGAGATTATTGTTTATTGAATTCTGTATTTTATTGCCAAATTTATGACATAGGATTGAAGACTTTATTCATAATTGTTAGGATAAATTAATCGTGTTCGTCTTGATTATTCCTTCAAAACAAGCATGAACACTTAGATTCGGTTTGAAATAAGTTTAAGTGTAGAGAAATGCATTGTAGGCTAGTCAAAAAATACCTATTCGCTAGTGCTCTCAGATTTATTGCCCCCATTGATTTGAACTATAGGCATTCATCGTAGTTAATCAATTTGGTTAGGTTTAGTATCCTCGGTTTGAGGTGCTAGATACTTGTCGTATAGGAGTGGGGCCAAATATGCTAAGTTATGTGTTCTTTAGGAATTAAAATGATACTCATCAACCAAATAACATGAATTTTCTTTGCTAAGAATCATTTTAAATAGTTTAATCAACCAAAAACCCTTTGTTTCCTAAATAGATTTTCTCTTGAAAAGTTTTTATAAGTTGATGCCTCCTGCAGGGTCGACCCTTACCTTCATTATATTCTAATTAATAGGATTTAGTGAAATGTAGGAATTAAAAGGGGTCAATACCTTTAGTCCTTCCTTGCTTGGACAAAAATTTGTTTGTCTACCTATAAAATGACCCGGCAAAATAAGGTGTTATCAAATTGGCATCGTTGTCGGGGAGGCATAAAACTCAAAAAAAAGTGTTTAAACTTTATTTGAGAATTTCTAAAGCGTGAACCACTTATATGGTTCACATTCGTCCTGCTGACTCTTTCCCTATTTCCCTCTTTGCAGAGATAGCAAGCGAGTTCCATCGTTTAAGGCAATAAAAATTTCTAAATCAAAGAGGAGAAGTAGCTGAACGCTAGTTCGAAGAGATGTCATACTAAACTTTAGAGGTACTTACTGAGCCTAACTTGAGTCTACCAACAAGAGCTTTGGCTCTACCTACGCTCCCCACAGGCCAAAAGTTTGAGCTAAAAACAGGGGTAGTATATTATCTACTACCCAAATTCAGCTGCTCCGCACTAGAGGATCCCATCCAACACCTCGACGAATTCATGGAGGTGTGTGTCAACCTGAGACCATCGGATGTGGATGGGGAAGCAGATGAAAATAAGATCCTTCTCATTCTCCTTGAAGGATGTTGCCAAGGATTGGTATCACACCCTTGCACCATGTAGTGTTACAAATTGGGTGGACATGAAGAAGTTGTTTCTAGCAAGATACTTCCCCACCATCAAATCCAATGCTCTCAAGAAGCAAATTTGCAACATAGAGAAAGAGGGAAAGAAATCTCATTATCACTATTTGGAGAGATTCAAGAAGTTGATCAAAACATGCCCCTACCATGGATATCAAGACCACAACTTGGTCTTATACTTGCATAGAGGTCTTCGCGAGGATGACGGGTGTATGGTGAATGTAGCCTGTCAAGTAAACATCCTCGGCCTAGTACATTCAGCGGCCATGAGAATATTTGCTACACTAGCGGAGGATTCAATGGAATTGATTGGCGGCATCTCGTACGTTGTAAAGAGTGGAAGTTAACATCAATTATCGACATAATAGGCCATAATGGAGCAAATTGTCATAGTCCTGAATTCGTGGAGCAAATTAGCTAAATACAAGGATTACGAGTACAAGGGAGAAGATACGGAAGGCGAGGAACAAGAGGGTGCAAATATGAAGCGAAGAGGAAGAGTTCTGGCCTAGGGCGCGACTAAAGGGTGAAAACTGCGCAGTGGCGCTACCGCGCCCGACTTGGCGCAACCCCGCCCGACTTGGCGCAACCTCGCCCTAGTTACTGAGAGTCGGCGCGACCGCGCCGACAGACGCACACCCTCGCCTTTGTTTTGTTCTGCACCGTGAGAAGCCCTAATTACGGAATTTTAAGTGGGCTTTTACCTAGTTTTTGGATGGATTTTGGGCTGGGATTCTTAGTACTTATTGTCTAGGGTTAATTTCTTTATAAATAGATGAGATATTTGCCTCCATCTAACACACAACATTCAATAAATTTATTTCTTAGGTTTATTAGAATGAGGAGAGAGTAATCTCCCAAGCTTTGTTCTCCGGACTGAAGCTGCGGAGGTATGGGTTTGTAGATTTCCTCTTATGGTTATAATAATAATAATATATGCTATTTGATTTGTTTTATCCTTTTTCTTACATTATTGATTGATTGTGATGTGTTTATCTAGCTTAGCTATCTAGGTATATATATCTCTTTCATATAGGTAGGGCCTGGTTTATCCTAGTTGGAGAACCTCGCCTACTTAGTGGTAATTCATTTACTTGGACTAGTTCGACTTGTAGATGTGTGGAGGGTAATGAGGTGTTAGTAGCCAAGTGGCGCTGCATCTTCCTATCTATTCATGAACTTTATGCTGCCTAGGAGATAGTCTTAATAGTTTTTGGACTGGATTTTTAGGTAAGGGATGTTAGGACTAGTTGACCTAATTATTTATTTATGAACATGGATTAGGACAAACGTAGCATATAATTAAGAGAACGAATCCAATTATCAATAAGAAATCGAGGATCAAATCCATGAATCCGTAGGTAGATGCTTGGAGACAAAAGCATTTGCTTTTATTATTTTCTAGATCATTTTACCATATCTCCCCCTTATTTCCCTTTTGGTTACTTTTAAAGCTAATTCCTTTGCAAGCACAAGATTAGACAAACAGACTCCTGGTGGGATTCGACTCTTATTTACCGATCTACACCCGTAGAGAATTTAGAAAGGATTAACTTTGATATGGCCTATGACAGTCCTCATCAAATTGGCACCGTTGTCGTTATCTTTGGTGAGGACTGTTACACGGTCAACACTCGTGTTACTAATGAGTTTCGATAGTCATAGAGCCAGGATGGAATGAATCATGAGAGAAGCTGAGGAGATGGCCGAATTGGAGGCCAGGCTGGACAAGCTTGAAGAGGGCCCCACTGAGAGTGCAACAACAAGAGAGGCTACGAGGATCGCTGAGGAAGAGGTTGCGAGAGCCGCTGAGATAGAGGCTGCAAAAGAGGCTGCAAGAGCCATTAAGGGAGGATGAGCAACAACGATACAATTACTACCACTCCAAGCAGCATCCCTATCTAGCGCAGCAATGTTGGAGACCATACCCCAGCCCGAAACCACCTACACGGACCTTGATGAAGGTCTTGATTGAGCGTCTTGAGAGCACTACCAGAGCAATCAAAGAGAACATCAGGTGGATGATCGACGAGTCACAAACCACCATGAGGTACATGAACGAGCAGGTTGAGCGTATGATGCAAGCGATGGCCACATGGAAGGAGAAACATGCAGCTAGCGTCAACGCCACCCCATCTAGCAGTGAGGAGAGCTCAAACGAGGAGTATACAGAGGAGGAGGATATCAAGGTCGACGGCTAGGCCAATACATACCTCAGAGTTGAGGAGGAAGCCCCCAATCGGCTACGCAAAAGGCATGCGAACGCGAAACAAAGGCATTGCATGACCGCGCCCCCTCCACGTGCGACCGCGCCCCTATTACTGAGAGGTGGCGCGACCGCGCACTTACTTGGCGCGACTGCTCCCCCATTACTGAGGCAAGACGCGACCACGCCCAATACCTGCGCGATCGCGAGTTTAAGGACCACTTTCGAAAACTGAGGCGCTGTCACATCCCCCTTCGCATGCCCGCGTACCACCTTCTGCAACACCTTATTTTGATCCTCCGCCACCGATGCACCTTAGCAAGTATTATCCAGGACCGCGGCTAGTTGAGAGGGGAAGTAGGTTCAGGCCGAGGATCGCTGAGCAGCCATAGAGGCAATACACGGGGCTAGTTAGAAGGGGAGGACTGTGGCTAGACCGAGCAGCACGGATAAGAATAGGAGCTAAGCCTTGCCAAAGGCAAAAGAAGAGAGGTTTTATCGACAAGGAGGGCCAAGAGGAGCCTGGAGCAAGTTGAGAGAGAAACCCGTTGAGCCAACGGCGTTAAACAAAGGTGCTGACCGGGAGGCAACCCGTTTATGAGGTATTTTTTCTATTTTCACTTTTCTTGTACCTTTGTCTTTATCTCACAGTGAGGACATTGCGTAGTTTAAGTGTGGGGGGTGGGGAATTATCTCAACTATCTAGTTAGTTTGAATTTTAAAGCATTTTGAAATTTTTAGAGTCGAGTATCATGATTTTTCCCTCCTTGATTCTTTGTGGACTTCTATAATGGTGCATTGATTTTGAGTCTTTCTACTATGCCCTTGATGTTAACAGTGCAACTAGATATGATGATGATATGATTGATCAGATTTAGGACTTTGACTCGAGCATGCAGTTTATGATTAGAATGCATTAGGTTCAAAACCAAGTTTGCACGTTTACCCTCTTTTCTCTAGTTTTTACTATATTGATTTGAGAGTTTTGCTTCCATCCTTCTTCATTTAAAAAAAACAAAAAAAAAACAATGAACTCCAAGTGAAACAAGTCAGAAGAGCAAGCGATCTCCGAGGTGTGTTCGGTCCTCCATTGCTAAGCAAAGAGTCTCAATTGCTGGGCCGGACCGTAAGACGGACGGGTCAAAAGTATATTGGTCTGGACGGTAAAACGGATAGACCCGGCGCTTAAATAAATTTGTGTGAGTAAGATGAAAAGAAGCATTAGAAGAATACAATTGGACTTATTAGAGTTGAGATTTGGTTTATATGCTTTCAGTGGTGTGGAACATTTTGCATTATCTTCATGGATTAGAGCATGTCACTTGAAAATTAGTCCTATTTTTGATCTTGTGTTGTCTTCTTTCATATATTAATTGCTTAGAGACATCTTTGACATAGTCTAGAGACTCTTGATTAATGCATTTGCATAGAATAGCATAGTTCAAGTGTGGGGGAATGATTGATGCCATTGTTGGGTTTAGAGTTAGTTTTAAGTCTTAAGTTAGTTTGCTTTATTTTGAAATTTTCTAGAGTCGGAATCTATGCCCGTTACATTATGATTCTAGTTACCATGAGCTACATAGCTGATAAACGACCACCTCAATTGTGCCATCCATACTCGCTCAGACCGCCAAGAGTTAGTTGCAGATTACTCGAGGACTAGAAAGCTTCAAGTGTGGGGGTATGATTGGCGGCATCTTGTACGTCGTAAAGAGTGGAAGTTAGCATCAATTACCGACATAATAGGCCATAAATGGAGCATATTGTCATAGTCCTGACTTCGTGGAGCAAAGTAGCTAAATACGAGGATTACAAGTACAAGGGAGAAGACGCGGAAGGCGAGGAATAAGTGGGTGCAAAGAAGAGGCGAAGAGGAAGAGTTCTAGCCTAGGACGCGATCGCGTCCTAGGTGGCGCGACCAAAGGGTGAAAACTGCATAGTGGTGCGACCATGCCCGACTTGGCGCGACCGCACCCTAGTTACTAAGAGTCGGCGCGACCGCGCCAACAGACACGTGCATGCACCTTTGTTCTGCTTTGTGCTGCGAGAAACCCTAATTCCTGGAGTTTAAATGGGCTTTTACCTAGTTTTTGTATAGATTTCGGGCTAGGCTTCTTAGTACTTATTGTCTAGGGTTAATTTCTTTATGAATAGATGAGAGCTTTGCCTCCATCTACCACACAACATTCCATACATTTATTTCTTAGGTTTATTAGAATGAGGAGAGAGTAATCTCCCAAGCCTGCGGAGGTATGGGTTTGTAGATTTCCTCTTATGGTTATAATAATAATAATATATGCTATTTGATTTGTTTTATCCTCTTGCTTACATTATTGATTGATTGTGATGTGTTTATCTATCTTAGCCACCTAGGTTTATATATCTCTTTCATATAGCTAGGGTCTGGTTTATCCTAGTTGGAGAACCTTGCCTACTTAATGGAATTTCATTTACTTGGACTAGTTGGACTTGTAGATGTGTGGAGGGTAATGAGGTGTTAGTAGCCAAGTGGTATTGTATCTTCCTATCTATTCATGGACTTTATGCTACCTAGGAGATAGTCTTAATAGTTTTAGGACTTGATTTGTAGGTAAGGGCTGTTAGGACTAGTTGACCTGATTAGATATTTATGAACATGGATCAAGACAAACTTTGCATATAATTAAGAGAATGAACCCAATTAGCAATAGGAAATCGAGGATCAAACCCATGAATCCGTAGGTAGATTCTTGGAGACTAAAGCATTTGCTTTTATTATTTTCTAGATCATTTTACCATATCTCCCCCTTATTTCCCTTTTTGACTACTTCTAAAGCTAATTCCTTTTCAAGCACAAGATTAGACATACAGACTCCTTGTTGGATTCGACTCTTACTTACCGATCTACACTCGTAGAGAAGTTAGAAAAGATTAACCTTGATAGGGCCTACGACATCCCTCGCCAGGAACACAATGGGCAAGGAAGAAGAAACGTGTCCAATGATACTCATGCCGAGTCCGACAAAGTGGCGCTACTCAAAGAGGAAATCAAGAGACTTAAGCTCCAGGACACAAATCACCAAGTAAAGGCATGTGAAGCATGTGGAGATGATCTACATCCAATGGATGTGTTGGTTTGAGCTAGAGATGGAATAAGCTAGCTAAAACTTTCCTCTTGTTTTGATGATAACAAATTCAAGTATTTGATGTCCTTTTTGTGTTTTAAGCTAACCAGGTAGAGCTCGAGGAGTTTTGAGTGTAGCTTAAGAACAAGCGGACTAGTTATGACCACTGAGGTTCTAGCTTAAGGTCTAGCTTAAGGTCTAGCGGGAAAGATGAATCTCGCCAAGACGTAATAAGAGTTGAAGTGAAGAAATAAGAAGATGGAAGGTCTAGCTTTGAGTGAGCGAGTGCCGCTGCAAACCTAGAGGATCGCGCTTCTGAATAAAAGAGAGAAGATACAAGTAATCGGGCTAAAGTGTGTCCACGGGTGGAATCGTAGGCATGCGCTTAGAGGATTTGGTCCAAGGAAGGGAAATGCCGTTAAAGCTACAACTTAAGGGGAATGGAAAAAACAGGAGTTTGTTAGGATTTCTACTTTTGGATAGTGGATGTGCTGAGATTGCCAAGCTATACAAATCAAGGAGAAGCATTGAAGGCACGGATTGCCAACGTGGAAGCTACAAGATCAACCTGAAGAAGCACAAAGAAATATGGAGCATTGATGCATTTCCGAGACGAAGATGATACGCGGATCACTGAGGTGGTTGTCTTCATATGCAGCGAGATATAGAATTGCTAGCTTAAGGGTTGTAAGTTAGAATTACTATACAAGGCGTGCATATGAGTGTTGTTAGGCACGAGTTTTGAGCATCATGAGCTGAAGAGAGCAAAGTGATTAAGCTAGAGGAAAGCTACATATAGCTTAAGTTGTTGTGAGCAAAGCTATAGCCTAAAACACTTAGGAGCTTGATAGAGAGAGATTACTTGTATGAGCTGAACGAAACTTGTATTGTGAGAGAGAGTTGCCAAAGCTAGGAGTAGCTTAAGTGTGTAATTGCTTTTGAAATAATACAAGTTAGTAGTGAGTTTTATCCTGAGCTTATTAGAAACTTAGGGTTCTCACCTTGGTAAATCTTTGCACGAGCTGAGCATTTTAATCATTTTAATAGTGCTTAATTGTAGCTATTTTCTATTCTGCAATATGACTCTATAGCTTCTATAGCTAATTGAGTTTAATTTGAGATTATACAAGTTTTCATGTTTAAGAAATCATTGATCCTACAATTGGTATCGGAGCAGGAACACTTGCATTGATTTACTCTCTCTCATAGTTGAAAGTTTGGGAAATGAGGTTGAAGTTGCAAGGATAACCAAGCTGCTTAGGAAATTCTTCAAATCCAATTCAAGAAGGATCCAATGAAGAAGCATGATATCAAAGAGCTCATTTGCTACAACTTCCAGGAGGGGCAGCTCGCTACAATTTGTACTCTTTCTAAAGGTACTCCTATCTCCAGCTCATCTCAAAGTTCTTCAACAACGGCCTTTGTCACTCTATGTGGAGATTCAAACAATGAGGTCAACATTGGTGAGCAAGCACATGATATGTGCTTAATGACAGCTAAGAATTCCAAATCCCTAGCCAAAAAGGCCAAATCCAAAGCGTCAAAAGGTATGCCTTCTAAAGCTAGACTTCCTCAAGCACTTGAGTTGAATTATCCAATCTATTTTGAGTGTGTTCCTCGAGCTATGAAAATGAAATTTCTACCTTCCAGCTCAGGAATAGATAGTACTAACCGCCCTACGAAGTCAATGCTTCGTTGGGCATTCAAAGCTTGATTGTGTTATTGTAGGCTGAAATGCAGAGTAGAAGCTACAACGTTAAATCTATCAAGCTACTCTCATTTAAAACTAAGGGATGAGAATCATCTCCTTCAGGGCTGAAACGAAAAGAAATCAAGCGTGCTAAACTGTCAACACACATTTGTTCCATTCCTATCTACTCAGAGATGTGTATCTATACGAGCTAAGTGTCGCTTTGTTCAAGCGAGACTCATTTGTGTTAATGCTACATATTATATTTCAAGCGAGACTCAGGACTACCCAAGAGAGACCATGGAGCATCCAAGCGGGTCTGTATCTATCTCCTTAGTCTTATTCTGTACTTTCAGAAGAGAAAAACAACAAATATATCTCTAAGGCGCTTTACATGGATATCTTTCTAAGCCTTAGGCTTCAGCCTCGTTTTCTATCTCTTCATTAGCTGAAGCGAGATATGTGTTGTAAGTTTCTCTCAACTTTGACTATGAATCAGCAGCTTAATCTTTATTAGGAATTTTAATTTGATTGTTCTTCTTGGTTGCTTGTTATTTATGCATCATCTATTGCAACATGCAAATCTAGATACAGTTGTATATTGCAATTAAGCTATAGCTTATAGTCATAACCCATTGCATGCTCTTCTTGATCCACAAATAGAGAGTGGTGATCGTATTTTAACCATATTACAAGCCTATAGAAATGATCCACTCCTACGGTGTCCCTAGCCGACTTAAATGTAACGCTTCCTAAGTCCCTTTATATAAACTCTACATATGGAAGTATTCATTTTTGTGACAAAAGGCCCAACAACCCCTTATATGCACATACTTGATATATATATATATATATAAATGAGGGTGAGTATGTATTGTCCCCCATGTGAAATGTGCATTTCCTGTTATTCTTTCATGCTTAATTGGTTATATTTGGCACACATATCACACGCTTCACACTCCTAGCATGATCAAATGCTTATGTGAGTAGTAGCTGAGGTGGCAGTCTGTGGCTGGTTTGGGTTAAGCTACATCAAAGGTTTGCTTAATGAGGAAGTTTGATTAAGGCAGAAGGTTATTTTTGAGGCTCGAGGATGTGACGGTCTAAATATGTAGCTCAGTGATCTAGCATAAATAGATTCAGAAAATCTACGTGGCTCAGTGATCTAGCTCTAATTAGATCCAGCAAAGCCACACCTAGGCATTACAAATCTTGTCGTTGCAGCGCATCCAAAAAAGAAAGATATTGTAGTCGTTGCAGAGATTTTCAGAGATTTGATATCTAGCCTTTAAAGAAATCTAGCCGTTGATTTTAGCGGTGGAAACTTGCAGAGGAAGATTAAGCTCGGCTATATATACATAGGTATGCATTCGCTCCAGACCTTTATCGTGTTCACTCTATATTTCCCTCTCTATATTTCCAGAAAATTCGTTTTTACCCTCGCTATAACTCGCTCTCTACCTAAACACTCTCGCTTCTCTAAAATTCCCAATTCCTCAAACCCTAAAAACACAAAGCACCACAAAGACTAGAATGGCCGACGAAACCCCAATTCTCCTACCATCTAAGGAAGAGCTATTTGCCAAATTTGTGGCAACGCGTGAGAAAGAAATTGAAGAACTAGAACGTGAGTGGCTTGCTAGACTATCAACTCAAAAAGCTATACCTCATACGACGCCTAAGACTCCGACGAAAGCTTCTACCATGTCTATGACACCAGACACTCTGGAATATCCAGAGGACAGAGAAGTACGTGTCAAAGATCTCGCCGAGGGACGAGCTATAGAGGAGGGTCATGAGTCAGTCACAATAGAGGACCCAATCACCACATTGGTCTCAAATGTGTTTTCAGATCTCGCCACAGTCAAATCCGAGCTATTTGTGACATCGGAAAAATCTGTATCAGGTGACCATCTACCGCTTATCACTCCTTCTCATTCTAATTTACTAGCTGCATCATTCGTTGAGGAAGTGGATGATGATTTTGTCCCTGCTCATCATCAAATTATCAATGATGCTAAGAACACCTCGAAAGCTAAGGGAAAAGTAAGTTGGAGGAGGAAGATAAAGTGCAGTCTGAGGAAGAAGAAGATGATGAGATAGATTTTTTGTCAGCGATAGTGGTGGTGAAGACTGAGAAACCACCTTGTTGAAAGAATCCGAGAAAAGCTACTCCAGCAGAAAAGCCAGAGTTCCCGCCGATCCCTACTGGCATAGCGAAGCGCGACATCCTCACTCTGGTCATTGTCTTGTTGGATATGCTGCATGAAATAGTGGTAGGTTCGAACTCTGGTCTCTTTACACATCTTCTTAACGTTCAGAACTGGGATAAGCTAGAGATCGATGTAAGCAGGGCTGATTTGGATCTGGTAAGGCAGTTCTATGCTCGCTTTAGTAGTAGATCTTCAGCAGGTGAACCAACTTCTTGCAATTTTTAGTAGTCTCACGATGCAAGTGAAAGCTTCAAGGTGAAAGATCTCACGAAGGAAATTGGTCAAGAGCCCGGCCCAGATGGTTCTGTAGTGGGCTTTGGGCGAATCTACAAGAATAATTGGCCAACCAATTCTCGTGCTATCAAGGAAACAGTCTTTGGTAAGAATGTTCCAGCTGTACTTAAGACAGAGCACCTTTCAGCTTCCAAGCGGCTCCTGCATTACTTCATAATCAAGAACGTCATGCCTCGCAAAACCAACATGGACTTGGTGACTATTGTTGAGTTGCATCATGGCTGAGGTGCTGAGCGGACAGATAATCAACACAGCCCAAATTATGTTCTCACACATGGTTGTAAGTCGTGCTCACTAGCTCTCTTCTTCCCTTCCCGCATATAATCGCCAGAATCTTGAAGGTTGAAGGGTTGTATAAGCCAGTCCATGAGACGTCGTTCAATGAGGTGCTCACGGTTAAGAAGGTTTTGAGGGGGTCGCTAATCTTGTACCTGGCAAGGTATCGACACCAACTACTTCCTCCTCCCGTACCCAGTCTAGAGATGTTCATCTACCAGCTGCTAGTGACCTGCTTGTCTCAGAGCGAGTTGTTTTTGCTATCCAGGCTCAGGGTCCGAAAGTGGAGCGCGGGCTGACTGAGATCACAGCTCAGCTTGAGCTAATGACAGCTCGGTAGGATGAAATGATTATTCTTCTCCAGAATCTGGTTGCTTTCACTCGACAGCGCAATGACTAGGGTTGAAGCGTGTGTTTTTGTTGTGTTCTCTTGTTTTCTCTTTTGCTGTGAAGTTTAACTAGTAATCCCTAGGTCTTTCTACTACAAAAGGTGTAAGGAATTTATGCTATAAAGTGTGTTTTTTTGTTGTTATATGCTTGTGCTTATTGATTGGTTACACTTTAGTTATTTTTTGCTTACTGCCTTTTATGCTTGATTACTGAGTTAGCTTGATTGCACTTTCACTATAGTTCCCTTTGCATGAGTTAAGCTTGCATTTTTCGATGATGTCAAAAGGGGGAAGTAAACAGGTACATATCCTTATTCAACTAGGGGGAGAGAAATTAGACCGGCTTGGTCTAAGGGGGAACAGAGGTATACTCCCTAAAGTGTTCTTAGAGAATATACTTGAGCTGATTTGTTATATCTGTAGTACTTCTTAAGCTAAATTTCATATCTACAGCTTAACTGAGTATGCTTTGAACTTAATTGTGCTTATTTGTTTATGGGTTTGTCATCATCAAAAAGTGGTTTGAGCTAGAGATGGAATGAGCTAGCTAAACCATTCCGCTTGTTTTGATGGTAACAAACTCAATTATTTGATTTTCTTTGTATGTTTTAAGCTAACCGGGTATAGCTCGAGGAGTTTTGGGTGTAGCGTAAGCACAAGCGGACTAGCTGTGACCACTGAGGGTCTAGCTTAAGGTCTAGCGGGGAAAGTTGAATCTCGCCAAGGCGTAATAAGAGTTGAAGTGAATAAATTAGAAGATGGAAGGTATAGCATTGAGCGAGCGAGTGTCGCTGCAAAGATAGAGGATCGTACTTCTGAAGAAAAGAGAGAAGATACAAGTAATCGGGATAAAGCGTGTGCACGGGTGGAAACGTAGGTGTGCACTTAGAGGATTTGGTCCAAGGAAGGGAAGGTCGTTGAAACTACAACTTTAGGGGAATGGAAACAACATGAGTTTGTTAGGATTTCTACTTTTGGATAGTGGATGTACGAGGATCGCCAAGCTGGATAAATCAAGGAGAAGCATTGAAGGCACGGATTGCCAAAATTGTAAAGAGATGCCATCGACGATGGTTGCTCGGATGTGATGAACCGATGCTCAGGTATGACAGCCGCCCAATACAGAGAACTTATCAGCGGCCACGGCATGAACATCGGCGCCCGCCGAGCAAAAAGTCCATTTTTTGGAAAAATTGTTGAAGAAAATAGTGAAACCATGGTGTTCGTCGAGAGTCCACCGGCGCCCGCTGATCAAAGGAACTAAGCTTTGAGGAAAACATATACCACGTCGGCGCCTGCCGATAGCCCGTCGGTGCCTACTGATCCCTTCTGAGGAAATTGAAGCATCTATACCTCAATTAAGTACGGGGCGGACGTTATGGAATGGTCGGTTCCCAACTAAGAAGGCTTCCGGTAGAGATAAAAATCCTTTCACCATTGCTAGCCGAGACTTAAAGTCTAAAGATGATAGCCCGACTACTCTAAGTCAGGATCTTCGTGAGATGTGCAAAAACCTCGAAAACTTAGAGAAAGACGTCAAAACTTATAGAGAGAAATATGAGGCTAAACAAAAGAACGAAGAGCAACTCCATAAAGAAGAGTCCTGCATACGCAAAGAAGCTTGCGAACGCAGGGTATACATTGAGTTGCTAGAGAAATGTTTCGGGTATGAGTGTAAGGACCCGAACTACATTAGGAGAGAACCGGGAGAAGATATTGAGCTAGATTTCGGTGACCAAGGGTCTATCCTAGGTGTAAGACCCCACGATGATGGTTATGATCTTAGAGAATCCAACTTCAGCGATGAAAAGTTGCCTAATGATCGTCACCGTCTTTCTTTTGAGAGTGAAGATTCGAATGACATACACCATGAGATACCTTCAAGCCTTGGAGGTCCTTATCGACCAATCATTATAGTTAGCAAGTCCGAGAACAGCGGTTCATCACATCCGAGCAACCATTGCAAGCCACTTGAGCTAAACACTTCATCTTTGGGCAACGATGAGGAAGTAGATTCCTATGTTGTACGATGCATTAAAGCAATCAATTTTAAGGACAAGAAGGAGTTCCGTGGATATGAGATATCATATGAGGAGGAGTTGTCATCAAATTTAAATGAGTTGGAAATCTACGAGACGAGAAGAAGTTTGATTGAGGAGTTTAGCGGCATCGAGGAAGGTTCTCCCCTCTACACGGAAATGATGACAAGCCCGGTCTCTGCACGTAATCTAGATAAGATTGTGACAAACAAGAAGAAGAAGGAGCAAAAGGCTCTCAATTGGAGGAAGAAGAACTCGGACCACATGCTCACAAAGGAGGAAGACCTCGGGATGTTCACGATTCCAATCAACGTTGGGAAAATGGCTATCGACCGAGCTCTACTAGATCTAGGTGCGTCCATTAATGTCCTTAGTTCTTATTTATAATATGATCTAGGTATAGGCCCAATGAAATTCACTAGAGTAGCTATTCAATTGGATGATAAGACCAACGTACTCTATTGGTTTGAGCTAGAGTGTGTAACTAGCTAGCTCAATCATTCTGCTTGTTTTGATGATGATAAACATAAGTCTTTGATGTCCATTGTGTGTGATAAGCTTTCCAGGATTAGCTCGAGGAGTTAGGAGAGTAGCTTTGACACAAGCGGACCAGCTAGAGACTAGCTTGAGGCCTAGTGGGGAAAGCGAGTCTCGCCAAGGCAGTGTTGAAGAAATAAAAAGAAGAAAATAGACCCAAGTGATGAGTTGTGAAGACGAAAGGACTAGATAAAATGAAGAGAGTCGCTGCGAGCTAGTTGATCGCGCTTCAAACTCAGAGAGAGTGTACAAGTGATCAAGTGTCAAAGAGAGAGTCCTGCCAAGGAATCTTGTACCAGCGCGTAGTAAATTCGGGCGTAGTGAAGGGAAGGCCGAGAAGCTAAGGATAGGGGAATGTGTGATTTCTAACTATGTATAGTGATGAACGGGGATCGCCAAGATTGATGAATGAAGGAAGCTCTAGGGGTGAAACGCGGATTGCCAACGTGGACAAAGCAGTTACTCAAGAGAAGAAGCACAAAACGCGTGGGATCATTGATGCGCTCCAAGGAAGGGAATGATCACACGGATCGCCAGAGTGGACTTCTTCATTGTCATATATTATATGATTTGATTTAGTTGCATAATAAGTTTAGGAATGCTATAAATATGTGCAATAGGTGATGTTAGGCATACGAGTTGAGAAGAGCAAAAGAGAGTTAAAAGCTTTAAAGAGAAAGCTAGAGAGATGAATGCTTAAGGAAAACATTGCTTGCTTATAGGAGCTTATTATATGGTGTAACTAGCGACTATTAGCTTAGGATTAGTGGTGTTTAGGTGCTTATTGAGTGGTATTCCCGGAATCAGGTATGATTGTTCACTTATAGATTTGCGGGATGCTCTTAAGCGTTATTTTGTGGTATTGTATTATGGAGATCCTATTTGTACTCACCTCTAGTGCATTTGGGACGGAGCTAGAGAGAAGACTACCACACCTACACCAATGGAGAAGCTGAGAGGCAAAGTTGAGCAGCCTCGGAAGCTTACACAAGACCAAAGACCTGTCCGAGAGAAGGTTTCAAGACGAAGAAGAGCTACGGAGAAGATGTCTCGGTCGAGACTTTGGAGTCTCGATCAAGATTTGCCCTCAACATGGATGTCGCGGTCGAGACCATAATGTCTCGATCGCGACTTTGCCTCGACAAGAAAGTAGCGATCGCGACCCCAGAAGTAGCGATCGAGTCTTGTGTCGTTTTTGAGTGACTGGGAAAATGTCTCGACCGCGACTTAAAGTCTCGACCGCGACTCGGCATTATACCCGGCCCAATTGCAGATCCAAGCCCGGGAATCTATCAGCTTTTCCCTATTTTATCATTTATTTTCTGTTATTTTATTTCCTAGAGGATAGATACTATATAAACCTCTAGTTTTTAGGTTAGAATGAGTTAGTTATTCTTTTGCCACTTTTCACAATTAGTTCTTAGAGATTCAGCAGCCAAGAGGAAAGCTCCCACCTTTGTGCCATCATCTACCTTCATCCTTGGTTAGTTCATCCATAATCATGTATAGCTTTCTCTTGCTATGTCTGGCTAAGTCTTTACTAGTTCACTCTTAGGTTGAGGCCATTATTCTAGGAATTGTTTGTGAGAATTCTATTGTTTATGTTCTAATAATAATTTTAGCATTGTTTTATTTTCTCTTGTGATTATTGTCATTGATTGATATTGATTTTATCTAGGTTGCAAACTAAGTTAATTAATTATTCATTACATCACTAAGCTTGATAATTAGATTTGAAAAGTCTTGTCTTTTAGGTAGCAATCAGAATTAGCATAGACTATTTACGAGTGCTTATTTTGTAGAGATTATAAACCTATGTTGAGTATCGGTGATTTTCCAGTGGTATTGCATAGGCCTACATATCTTTGATCTTTATGTTGTTGAGTAGTTGAACCTTAGGATTTCTTTGGTTATTGCATAAAACAAGGGTTTCTAGGACTATTTGGACTAGTTGCTATTTACGAACAAAGAGTAGGACAACTAGATTTTTAATTTAAAAGAACATAACTTTATTAGAATTTGATGATCAACTTTCCATAAGAATAATGTGCTGAGACTTAAAGAGTGAGCTTTTCATCATTATAAGTTTTCAAAATCCAACGCATTCTGTTATAATTAATTTCAATAGTTTTACAAACCAAAAACCCCCCATTTACTGCTGATAACACAAATTGAACTAGACTATCGTTGTGGCTCCCCTGGGACTCGACTCCGACTTGCCGCTTAACTAGTGGATACTTTAGTTGGATTATCATTGACAGGACCAACGACCATTTAACGCCTGTCAAATTTTGGCGCCGTTGCCGGGGAGCCAACTGTCATGGTTTGCTTCTATTTGTGTTATCTTGGTGTGGACCTATCTTAGGGTCCACACTCGAGCCACTAATTCAGATTTGCTTGATTTTATTCCAGAGATAGAGAGGACGCACCTGCGGAATCTGCGACAATCCTTGCAGAATCTAGTAATCGAATCAATGGCGGCCAGAACGTTGCGAGAGCTGACAGACCCTGATCTGACACAACAAATCTTAGGCGTGACGCTGCTTGCCCTGAATGCTGGCGTTACGTTCGAATTAAATACCGGCTTCATCAATTTGCTGCCGAAGTTCCATGGCCTAGTTGGAGAGGACCCGATTATGCATCTCAGTGAGTTCCACGACATCTGCAAATGCAGTAAGCCTAGCAACGTCACGGATGAGCAAATAAAGATGAGAGCTTTTGGTCTTACGCTAAATGACACCGCGCGCCAGTGGTATTATTTGCTGCCCACCGGGAGTATCGACACATGGGAGAAGCTTCACAAAGCCTTCCTTAATAAATATTTTCCGTCCAAGAAGGCGGTTGCATTGAAAAGGGCAATAGCAATGGTGGAATAGCAGGACGCTGAGACGCTGTATGATTATGTGGAGAGGTTCGTGAGACTGTGTGTGAGCTGCCGGTTTCACGGGTTTGAGGACAAAGACTTGGTGACCCACCTCTATAATGGGTTGCTAGATAATGAGAGACGATTGGTGGATGTTGCGTGCAACGGGAGTGTGCTGAATTTGACCCCCGCCGAAGCTAGAGCACGATTGAATGAGATAGAGGAAGGAACGAGGAGCTTCGGGAGGATGTACACGAGGAAAGGAGCCAATGTGGTGAGCTCCGGAGAGCCTGAGTGGAAGAGCGAGATAGCCGAGCTCAAGAGTATGATAAAGAATCTCGTCGTCGGAAACGCGAAGCCTGCGAGAGTTTGTGGTATTTGTGCGGACGAGACTCGTCCTACCGACATGTGCCCGCAGCTCCAGGACCAGCCTATCGCTGAAGTGCACGCTGTAGGAGGTTTCGGGCCGCCCCGACCTCGCTATGACAACAACAACAACAAATACAGCCAGCGAGAAAACAACTATAATCCGAGAGGCAACGATCATCCCGGATTTAGATGAGGAGATTCATCTGAGGCGCAGAACAGGCCGTACCAATACAACAACCAATATTGTGCGCCGTACCCACCAAAATCCGATGAGCCATATATGAGGGAGATGATCGAATCCTTGACCAAGCACTTCACCGAGCATGTTCAAACAACCGAGTCGAGCATAAGGAACCTAGAGAAACAGGCTGCACAAATAGAAGAGGCGGTCAATAATCTTCAACATCAGAGCTCGGGAGAGTTGCCATCACAGGCCGTACCAGCGCCAAGAAAGAATGTAAGTGTGATCTCGACGGTAGGAGAGCAAAGGGCCACTGAAAAGAACGAGGAGGAAGAAGCTGCAGAGATGTCTCGACCGAGACAAGAAAGTCTCGACCGAGACTTTGGCCCCGAGAAGAAGTCGCGATCGCGGCAAGAAACTCTCGACCGCGAAATTGGCTTCGAGGAGAAATCTCGATCGGGACTCCAAAGTCTCGATCGAGATGCCGGTCATCCGGACTTCGAAAAATTTTCCAAAAAAAGTCTCGACCGCGACTTTCTGAGGATGACGTTTGGGATGACGACGAGATCCTCAAAAGGTTCGGGAAATGCCAGGGGAATAGCTATCTACTCCAACTCGCCAAGAAGGTGCCCCGTTTTGCTACGCGATTGAAGGAGATGTGCACTACGAAAGCAAATGAAGTTGCAAGGGAGGCAACAAGTACAAGTAAGCGGAAGGATCTCCGCTGCCATCCAACCAAAGATGGCTACTAAGCGTGCGGACCCAGGTATGGTGAGTATCCCGAGTACAATAGGGAAAACTAGGATAGATAGAGCTATGTTAGACTTAGGAGCTTCTATCAATGTCTTACCTTACTCGGTTTATGAATCATTAAATCTAAGGCGCATGAGTAAAACAGGGATTGTTTTGCAACTAGCCGACAGATCTACGATCTACCCGAGAGGGTTGGTCGAAGATGTGCTGGTTAAAGTAGAAGATCTTATTTTTCCTGCGGATTTCTATGTGCTAGATGATAAACATGAGATACATGCTACACTTGTCCTTCTAGGTCGACCATTTATGCGGACATCTAAGACTAAGCTAGATCTAGATACCGAGGCGCTTACGCTCGAATTTAATGGGGATGTGGTCAATTTCAATATTTTTGGGACTAAGGCACAACCCATATATGATAGCTCCGTATTCTGTATAAATGATGTGATTAAAATTTCCGAGCTAGGATCTAATGTTGTTTTGGGCAGTGGCCCCACCTCGCTAACCAAACAGGAAAAGAAACCTGCTAAAGTTGTTGTGCAGGTCCCAAAGAAAGCAAAAGGAAAGTGGAAAGGTAAGGCCAAAAATAAGAGTGGGGAAAACAAAAGGAGAAGAAGCCCAAGCAAGTATGGGTAGTGAAGGAGGAAAATGGTCTAAGGTTCAAACCTTTCCATCCATGGTTCAAGAAGTTATTGCTAGACGATGCGATCCGTGAAGGATTGAAAAACATTAAATGAACGATCGTACGTTGAGCCAAAGACGTTAAACAAAGGCGCTGACCGGGAGGCAACCCGGGGGATTTTTACTAACTTTAATCCCATTTGTTTGTTTTGTTTTTGTTATTCCCATTAGAAAGTCTAAGAAGTCAGCAGAGAGAAGCCATCGGAGGAGTAAAACCGAAAAAATCTCCCGAAATCACTCAAGTCGCGATCGCGACTACAGGGTCTCGATCGAGAATTCTTCCCCGAGGAGAAGTCTCGACCGCGACTATAATTGTCTCGACCGAGACGACAGTACCTCACTTTGCGAAAAAATTCCGAAAAAAGTCTCGACCGCGAGTTTATGTCTCGACCGCGACCGGGGCGTCGACGCTGAGGAATGATTGCGGTATTTCCCCCTCTTCCCTATTTTTATGAGTTCCTCTTTTTCTGCATTGAGGACAATGCGCTTTTCAAGTGTAGGGAGAGGATTTACCGTACCGAGGAGGAGTTTTATATGTTTTTACTCTTTCTTGCTTAGTTTCTGCTGAACTTGTTATGTTGTTTTTGGATCGATTCTGTACGAACTTATGTTTGAGTCCTGAACAATTGCGTTATTTTGGTTTTATAAAAAAATCGAAAATAATACGAAAATAATTCAAAAAAGAAACGAAAAAATCGAAAAAGATACGAAAAAAATAAAGAATAAAAACCAGGCAAGCAAAAATGGATAAAAGGACAAGGTTGGTGCCTGAAAATAAAAAAGAATAAAATAGAAAAAGATCCTACCACTTAGAATTTGGTGAAAACCAGAAAGGGCGCCGGATTTGCTTGTTTTGTGATTGATTTTATTAATTGCATAATCTATTGGCGCAGGAGACATAAGAAGGGAGTTGAAGGATGTCTCGGGTTTTAGGATTCACCAAGGAGGGATAAGGAGTTAGTTTTAGCCTTTTATCTCTCTTATTTATGAGCTTATTGTTATCCACACTTTTCATGCTTACCATTCCATTAGTTTATTAAGTTTTGCTACATATTATCGGCGGTTGTGTTAGATCCTAGGATTAGATTTCTAGTTCTTGGAGTTTGATGTATATTGTTGTGGTTGTACTATGCAGAATTTTTAAATCATGATTGGTGGTTGTGAATTGTGGATTGAACATATTATCTAGTGGTTTAGGACATTACTCGAAGAGGAGGAATAAGAAGTGTATAAGCGAGTGGGAGACTCGATTTTATCTTTATTATGTCATATTTATGTACCCTTACCCTTAGAGGAGATTAGGATTCCACATGTGCTTAAATGCACACCACTTGGTTCGATTTTATTATTGCTATGGAGTGCTGACATATGAAGGTGGAGAAATAAGGAGGGTTTTGGGTAGGACATCTCGGAGACATAAGGAGATAGATCGGTGTAGGTTAGTGCTTATTTACACTTTGGAGTTTGTGGTATAGTCGCTAGCAGGCTTACTCTACACTTATTGTAGACCTTTGTGCTTTTTAGGAGGAGTGAGTTTTATTTTACTTACTCGGGGACGAGCAAGGTTTAAGTGTGGGGAGGTTTGATAGGAGCTTATTATATGGTGTAACTAGCGACTATTAGCTTAGGATTAGTGGTGTTTAGGTGCTTATTGAGTGGTATTCCGGAATCAGGTATGATTGTTCACTTATAGATTTGCGGGATGCTCTTAAGCGTTATTTTGTGGTATTGTATTATGGAGATCCTATTTATACTCACCTCTAGTGCATTTGGGACGGAGCTAGAGAGAACACTACCACACCTACACCCATGGAGAAGCTGAGAAGCGAAGCCGAGCAGCCTCGGAAGCTTACACAAGACCAAAGACCAGTCCGAGAGAAGGTTTCAAGACGAAGAAGAGCTACGGAGAAGATGTCTCGGTCGAGACTTTGGAGTCTCAATCGAGATTTGCCCTCGACATGGATGTCGCGGTCGAGACCATAATGTCTCGATCGCGACTTTGCCTCGACAAGAAAGTAGCGATCGCGACCCTAGAAGTAGCGATCGAGTCTTGTGTCGTTTTTGAGTGACCTGGAAAATGTCTCGACCGCGAATTAAAGTCTCGATCGCGACTCGGCATTATACCCGACCCAATTGCAGATCCAAGCCCGGGAATCTATCAGCTTTTCCCTTTTTTATCATTTATTTTCTATTATTTTATTTCCTAGAGGATAGATACTATATAAACCTCTAGTTTTTAGGTTAGAATGAGTTAGTTATTCTTTTGCCACTTTTCACAATTAGTTCTTAGAGATTCAGCAGCCAAGAGGAAAGCTCCCACCTTTGTGCCATCTTCTACCTTCATCCTTGGTTAGTTCATCCATAATCATCTATCGATTTCTCTTGGCTATGTCTGGCTAAGTCCTTACGAGTTCACTCTTAGGTTGAGGCCATTATTCTAGGAATTGTTTGTGAGAATTCTATTGTTTATGTTCTAATAATAATTTTAGCATTGTTTTATTTTCTTTTGTGATTATTGTCATTGATTGATATTGATTTTATCTAGGTTACAAACTAGGTCGATTAATTATTCATTCATATCGCTAGGCTTGATAATTCGATTTGAAAAGTCTTGTCTTTTAGGTAGCAATCAGAATTAGCATAGACTATTTGCGAGTGCTTATTTTGTAGAGATTATAAACCTATGTCGAGTATCGATGATTTGCCAATGGTATTTCATAGGCCTACATATCTTTGATCTTTATGCTGTTGAGTAGTTGAACCTTAGGATTTCTTTGGTTATTGCATAAAACAAGGGTTTCTAGGACTATTTGGACTAGTTGCTATTTACGAACAAAGAGTAGGACAACTAGATTTTTAATTTAAAAGAATATAACTTTATTAGAATTTGATGATCAACTTTCCATAAGAATAATGTGCTGAGACTTAAAGAGTGAGCTTTTCATCATTATAAGTTTTCAAAATCCAACGCATTCAGTTATAATTGATTTCAATAGTTTTCCAAACCAAAAACCCCCCATTTACTGCTGATAACACAAATTGAACTAGACTATCGTTGTGGCTCCCCTAGGACTCGACTCCGACTTGCCGCTTAACTAGTGGATACTTTAGTTGGATTATCTTTGAAAGGACCAACGACCGTTTAACGCCTGTCAAATTTTGGCGCCGTTGCCGGGGAGCCAACTGTCATAGTTTGCTTCTATTTGTGTTATCTTGGTGTGGACCTATCTTATGGTCCACACTCGAGCCACTAATTCAGATTTGCTTGATTTTATTCCAGAGATAGAGAGGACGCACCTGCGGAATCTGCGACAATCCTTGCAGAATCTAGTAATCGAATCAATGGCGGCCAGAACGTTGCCAGAGCTGACAGACCCTTATCTGACACAACAACACTTAGGCGTGACGCTGCCTGCCCTGAATGCTGGGGTTACGTTCGAATTAAAGACCGGCTTCATCAATTTGCTGCCGAAGTTCCATGGCCTAGTTGGGGAGGACCCGATTATGCATCTCAGTGAGTTCCACGACATCTGCAACTGCAGTAAGCCGAGCAACGTCACGGATGAGCAAATAAAGATGAGAGCTTTTGGTCTACGCTGAAAGACACCGCGCGCCAGTGGTATTATTTTTTGCCCACCGGGAGTATAGACACATGGGAGAAGCTTCACAAAGCCTTCCTCAATAAATAT
>NW_027367619.1:0-56403 GCF_046119375.1 Phyllobates terribilis
TTTTTCCTGCTCCTCTTAGCATGATAAAGAAGATTCAAAGAGAGTGAGATGCCAGCTCCTTTCATTCAGTCAGTACCTTCAATCATTTCTGGACGTTTTTCAATGGCAAAAATCAATGAATATTGTAAATGCACAAACAGTAATTTCTCCGCATTGCAAGGTGCAATTCTGAAATTTTTTGCTTTTTCCCGCTCCTCTTAGCATGATAAAGAAGATTCAAAGAGAGTGAGGTGCCAGCTCCTTTCATTCAGTCAGTAGCTTCAAACATTTCTGGTATATGAATAACATGTTTTTCAATGGCAAAAATCAATGAATATTGTAAATGCACAAACAGTAATTTCTCCGCATTGCAAGGTGCAATTCTGAAATTTTTTGCTTTTTCCTGCTCCTCTTAGCATGATAAAGAAGATTCAAAGAGAGTGAGATGCCAGCTCCTTTCATTCAGTCAGTAGCTTCAATCATTTCTGGACGTTTTTCAATGGCAAAAATCAATGAATATTGTAAATGCACAAACAGTAATTTCTCCGCATTGCAAGGTGCAATTCTGAAATTTTTTGCTTTTTCCTGCTCCTCTTAGCATGATAAAGAAGATTCAAAGAGAGTGAGATGCCAGCTCCTTTCATTCAGTCAGTAGCTTCAATCATTTCTGGACGTTTTTCAATGGCAAAAATCAATGAATATTGTAAATGCACAAACAGTAATTTCTCCGCATTGCAAGGTGCAATTCTGAAATTTTTTGCTTTTTCCTGCTCCTCTTAGCATGATAAAGAAGATTCAAAGAGAGTGAGATGCCAGCTCCTTTGATTCAGTCAGTAGCTTCAAACATTTCTGGTATATGAATAACATGATGTTTTTCAATGGCAAAAATCAATGAATATTGTAAATGCACAAACAGTAATTTCTCCGCATTGCAAGGTGCAAGTCTGAAATTTTTTGCTTTTTCCTGCTCCTCTTAGCATGATAAAGAATATTCAAAGAGAGTGAGATGCCAGCTACTTTCATTCAGTCAGTAGCTTCAATCATTTCTGGACGTTTTTCAATGGTAAAAATCAATGAATATTGTAAATGCACAAACAGTAATTTCTCCACATTGCAAGGTGCAATTCTGAAATTTTTTGCTTTTTCCTGCTCCTCTTAGCATGATAAAGAAGATTCAAAGAGAGTGAGATGCCAGCTCCTTTCATTCAGTCAGTAGCTTCAAACATTTCTGGTATATGAATAACATGATGTTTTTCAATGGCAAAAATCAATGAATATTGTAAATGCACAAACAGTAATTTCTCCGCATTGCAAGGTGCAAGTCTGAAATTTTTTGCTTTTTCCTGCTCCTCTTAGCATGATAAAGAAGATTCAAAGAGAGTGAGATGCCAGCTACTTTCATTCAGTCAGTAGCTTCAATCATTTCTGGACGTTTTTCAATGGTAAAAATCAATGAATATTGTAAATGCACAAACAGTAATTTCTCCACATTGCAAGGTGCAATTCTGAAATTTTTTGCTTTTTCCTGCTCCTCTTAGCATGATAAAGAAGATTCAAAGAGAGTGAGATGCCAGCTCCTTTCATTCAGTCAGTAGCTTCAAACATTTCTGGTATATGAATAACATGATGTTTTTCAATGGCAAAAATCAATGAATATTGTAAATGCACAAACAGTAATTTCTCCACATTGCAAGGTGCAATTCTGAAATTTTTTGCTTTTTCCTGCTCCTCTTAGCATGATAAAGAAGATTCAGAGTGAGATGCCAGCTCCTTTCATTCAGTCAGTAGCTTCAAACATTTCTGGTATATGAATAACATGATGTTTTTCAATGGCAAAAATCAATGAATATTGTAAATGCACAAACAGTAATTTCTCCGCATTGCAAGGTGCAATTCTGAAATTTTTTGCTTTTTCCTGCTCCTCTTAGCATGATAAAGAAGATTCAAAGAGAGTGAGATGCCAGCTCCTTTCATTCAGTCAGTACCTTCAATCATTTCTGGACGTTTTTCAATGGCAAAAATCAATGAATATTGTAAATGCACAAACAGTAATTTCTCCGCATTGCAAGGTGCAATTCTGAAATTTTTTGCTTTTTCCCGCTCCTCTTAGCATGATAAAGAAGATTCAAAGAGAGTGAGGTGCCAGCTCCTTTCATTCAGTCAGTAGCTTCAAACATTTCTGGTATATGAATAACATGTTTTTCAATGGCAAAAATCAATGAATATTGTAAATGCACAAACAGTAATTTCTCCGCATTGCAAGGTGCAATTCTGAATTTTTTTGCTTTTTCCTGCTCCTCTTAGCATGATAAAGAAGATTCAAAGAGAGTGAGATGCCAGCTCCTTTCATTCAGTCAGTAGCTTCAATCATTTCTGGACGTTTTTCAATGGCAAAAATCAATGAATATTGTAAATGCACAAACAGTAATTTCTCCGCATTGCAAGGTGCAATTCTGAAATTTTTTGCTTTTTCCTGCTCCTCTTAGCATGATAAAGAAGATTCAAAGAGAGTGAGATGCCAGCTCCTTTCATTCAGTCAGTAGCTTCAATCATTTCTGGACGTTTTTCAATGGCAAAAATCAATGAATATTGTAAATGCACAAACAGTAATTTCTCCGCATTGCAAGGTGCAATTCTGAAATTTTTTGCTTTTTCCTGCTCCTCTTAGCATGATAAAGAAGATTCAAAGAGAGTGAGATGCCAGCTCCTTTGATTCAGTCAGTAGCTTCAAACATTTCTGGTATATGAATAACATGATGTTTTTCAATGGCAAAAATCAATGAATATTGTAAATGCACAAACAGTAATTTCTCCGCATTGCAAGGTGCAAGTCTGAAATTTTTTGCTTTTTCCTGCTCCTCTTAGCATGATAAAGAAGATTCAAAGAGAGTGAGATGCCAGCTACTTTCATTCAGTCAGTAGCTTCAATCATTTCTGGACGTTTTTCAATGGTAAAAATCAATGAATATTGTAAATGCACAAACAGTAATTTCTCCACATTGCAAGGTGCAATTCTGAAATTTTTTGCTTTTTCCTGCTCCTCTTAGCATGATAAAGAAGATTCAAAGAGAGTGAGATGCCAGCTCCTTTCATTCAGTCAGTAGCTTCAAACATTTCTGGTATATGAATAACATGATGTTTTTCAATGGCAAAAATCAATGAATATTGTAAATGCACAAACAGTAATTTCTCCGCATTGCAAGGTGCAAGTCTGAAATTTTTTGCTTTTTCCTGCTCCTCTTAGCATGATAAAGAAGATTCAAAGAGAGTGAGATACCAGCTACTTTCATTCAGTCAGTAGCTTCAATCATTTCTGGACGTTTTTCAATGGTAAAAATCAATGAATATTGTAAATGCACAAACAGTAATTTCTCCACATTGCAAGGTGCAATTCTGAAATTTTTTGCTTTTTCCTGCTCCTCTTAGCATGATAAAGAAGATTCAAAGAGAGTGAGATGCCAGCTCCTTTCATTCAGTCAGTAGCTTCAAACATTTCTGGTATATGAATAACATGATGTTTTTCAATGGCAAAAATCAATGAATATTGTAAATGCACAAACAGTAATTTCTCCACATTGCAAGGTGCAATTCTGAAATTTTTTGCTTTTTCCTGCTCCTCTTAGCATGATAAAGAAGATTCAAAGAGAGTGAGATGCCAGCTCCTTTCATTCAGTCAGTAGCTTCAAACATTTCTGGTATATGAATAACATGATGTTTTTCAATGGCAAAAATCAATGAATATTGTAAATGCACAAACAGTAATTTCTCCGCATTGCAAGGTGCAATTCTGAAATTTTTTGCTTTTTCCTGCTCCTCTTAGCATGATAAAGAAGATTCAAAGAGAGTGAGATGCCAGCTCCTTTCATTCAGTCAGTAGCTTCAATCATTTCTGGACGTTTTTCAATGGCAAAAATCAATGAATATTGTAAATGCACAAACAGTAATTTCTCCGCATTGCAAGGTGCAATTCTGAAATTTTTTGCTTTTTCCTGCTCCTCTTAGCATGATAAAGAAGATTCAAAGAGAGTGAGATGTCAGCTCCTTTCATTCAGTCAGTAGCTTCAAACATTTCTGGTATATGAATAACATGATGTTTTTCAATGGCAAAAATCAATGAATATTGTAAATGCACAAACAGTAATTTCTCCGCATTGCAAGGTGCAATTCTGAAATTTTTTGCTTTTTCCTGCTCCTCTTAGCATGATAAAGAAGATTCAAAGAGAGTGAGATGCCAGCTCCTTTCATTCAGTCAGTAGCTTCAATCATTTCTGGACGTTTTTCAATGGCAAAAATCAATGAATATTGTAAATGCACAAACAGTAATTTCTCCGCATTGCAAGGTGCAATTCTGAAATTTTTTGCTTTTTCCTGCTCCTCTTAGCATGATAAAGAAGATTCAAAGAGAGTGAGATGCCAGCTCCTTTCATTCAGTCAGTAGCTTCAAACATTTCTGGTATATGAATAACATGATGTTTTTCAATGGCAAAAATCAATGAATATTGTAAATGCACAAACAGTAATTTCTCCGCATTGCAAGGTGCAAGTCTGAAATTTTTTGCTTTTTCCTGCTCCTCTTAGCATGATAAAGAAGATTCAAAGAGAGTGAGATGCCAGCTACGTTCATTCAGTCAGTAGCTTCAATCATTTCTGGACGTTTTTCAATGGTAAAAATCAATGAATATTGTAAATGCACAAACAGTAATTTCTCCACATTGCAATGTGCAATTCTAAAATTTTTTGCTTTTTCCTGCTCCTCTTAGCATGATAAAGAAGATTCAAAGAGAGTGAGATGCCAGCTCCTTTCATTCAGTCAGTAGCTTCAAACATTTCTGGTATATGAATAACATGATGTTTTTCAATGGCAAAAATCAATGAATATTGTAAATGCACAAACAGTAATTTCTCCGCATTGCAAGGTGCAATTCTGAAATGTTTTGCTTTTTCCTGCTCCTCTTAGCATGATAAAGAAGATTCAAAGAGAGTGAGATGCCAACTCCTTTCATTCAGTCAGTAGCTTCAAACATTTCTGGTATATGAATAACATGATGTTTTTCAATGGCAAAAATCAATGAATATTGTAAATGCACAAACAGTAATTTCTCCGCATTGCAAGGTGCAATTCTGAAATTTTTTTCTTTTTCCTGCTCCTCTTAGCATGATAAAGAAGATTCAAAGAGAGTGAGATGCCAGCTCCTTTCATTCAGTCAGTAGCTTCAATCATTTCTGGACGTTTTTCAATGGCAAAAATCAATGAATATTGTAAATGCACAAACAGTAATTTCTCCGCATTGCAAGGTGCAATTCTGAAATTTTTTGCTTTTTCCTGCTCCTCTTAGCATGATAAAGAAGATTCAAAGAGAGTGAGATGCCAGCTCCTTTCATTCAGTCAGTACCTTCAATCATTTCTGGACGTTTTTCAATGGCAAAAATCAATGAATATTGTAAATGCACAAACAGTAATTTCTCCGCATTGCAAGGTGCAATTCTGAAATTTTTTGCTTTTTCCTGCTCCTCTTAGCATGATAAAGAAGATTCAAAGAGAGTGAGATGCCAGCTCCTTTCATTCAGTCAGTAGCTTCAATCATTTCTGGACGTTTTTCAATGGCAAAAATCAATGAATATTGTAAATGCACAAACAGTAATTTCTCCGCATTGCAAGGTGCAATTCTGAAATTTTTTGCTTTTTCCTGCTCCTCTTAGCATGATAAAGAAGATTCAAAGAGAGTGAGATGCCAGCTCCTTTCATTCAGTCAGTAGCTTCAAACATTTCTGGTATATGAATAACATGATGTTTTTCAATGGCAAAAATCAATGAATATTGTAAATGCACAAACAGTAATTTCTCCGCATTGCAAGGTGCAAGTCTGAAATTTTTTGCTTTTTCCTGCTCCTCTTAGCATGATAAAGAAGATTCAAAGAGAGTGAGATGCCAGCTACTTTCATTCAGTCAGTAGCTTCAATCATTTCTGGACGTTTTTCAATGGTAAAAATCAATGAATATTGTAAATGCACAAACAGTAATTTCTCCACATTGCAATGTGCAATTCTAAAATTTTTTGCTTTTTCCTGCTCCTCTTAGCATGATAAAGAAGATTCAAAGAGAGTGAGATGCCAGCTCCTTTCATTCAGTCAGTAGCTTCAAACATTTCTGGTATATGAATAACATGATGTTTTTCAATGGCAAAAATCAATGAATATTGTAAATGCACAAACAGTAATTTCTCCGCATTGCAAGGTGCAATTCTGAAATTTTTTGCTTTTTCCTGCTCCTCTTAGCATGATAAAGAAGATTCAAAGAGAGTGAGATGCCAACTCCTTTCATTCAGTCAGTAGCTTCAAACATTTCTGGTATATGAATAACATGATGTTTTTCAATGGCAAAAATCAATGAATATTGTAAATGCACAAACAGTAATTTCTCCGCATTGCAAGGTGCAATTCTGAAATTTTTTGCTTTTTCCTGCTCCTCTTAGCATGATAAAGAAGATTCAAAGAGAGTGAGATGCCAGCTCCTTTCATTCAGTCAGTAGCTTCAATCATTTCTGGACGTTTTTCAATGGCAAAAATCAATGAATATTGTAAATGCACAAACAGTAATTTCTCCGCATTGCAAGGTGCAATTCTGAAATTTTTTGCTTTTTCCTGCTCCTCTTAGCATGATAAAGAAGATTCAAAGAGAGTGAGATGCCAGCTCCTTTCATTCAGTCAGTACCTTCAATCATTTCTGGACGTTTTTCAATGGCAAAAATCAATGAATATTGTAAATGCACAAACAGTAATTTCTCCGCATTGCAAGGTGCAATTCTAAAATTTTTTGCTTTTTCCCGCTCCTCTTAGCATGATAAAGAAGATTCAAAGAGAGTGAGGTGCCAGCTCCTTTCATTCAGTCAGTAGCTTCAAACATTTCTGGTATATGAATAACATGTTTTTCAATGGCAAAAATCAATGAATGTTGTAAATGCACAAACAGTAATTTCTCCGCATTGCAAGGTGCAATTCTGAAATTTTTTGCTTTTTCCTGCTCCTCTTAGCATGATAAAGAAGATTCAAAGAGAGTGAGATGCCAGCTCCTTTCATTCAATCAGTAGCTTCAATCATTTCTGGACGTTTTTCAATGGCAAAAATCAATGAATATTGTATATGCACAAACAGTAATTTCTCCGCATTGCAAGGTGCAATTCTGAAATTTTTTGCTTTTTCCTGCTCCTCTTAGCATGATAAAGAAGATTCAAAGAGAGTGAGGTGCCAGCTCCTTTCATTCAGTCAGTAGCTTCAAACATTTCTGGTATATGAATAACATGTTTTTCAATGGCAAAAATCAATGAATATTGTAAATGCACAAACAGTAATTTCTCCGCATTGCAAGGTGCAATTCTGAAATTTTTTGCTTTTTCCTGCTCCTCTTAGCATGATAAAGAAGATTCAAAGAGAGTGAGATGCCAGCTCCTTTCATTCAGTCAGTAGCTTCAATCATTTCTGGACGTTTTTCAATGGCAAAAATCAATGAATATTGTAAATGCACAAACAGTAATTTCTCCGCATTGCAAGGTGCAATTCTGAAATTTTTTGCTTTTTCCTGCTCCTCTTAGCATGATAAAGAAGATTCAAAGAGAGTGAGATGCCAGCTCCTTTCATTCAGTCAGTAGCTTCAATCATTTCTGGACGTTTTTCAATGGCAAAAATCAATGAATATTGTAAATGCACAAACAGTAATTTCTCCGCATTGCAAGGTGCAATTCTGAAATTTTTTGCTTTTTCCTGCTCCTCTTAGCATGATAAAGAAGATTCAAAGAGAGTGAGATGCCAGCTCCTTTGATTCAGTCAGTAGCTTCAAACATTTCTGGTATATGAATAACATGATGTTTTTCAATGGCAAAAATCAATGAATATTGTAAATGCACAAACAGTAATTTCTCCGCATTGCAAGGTGCAAGTCTGAAATTTTTTGCTTTTTCCTGCTCCTCTTAGCATGATAAAGAAGATTCAAAGAGAGTGAGATGCCAGCTACTTTCATTCAGTCAGTAGCTTCAATCATTTCTGGACGTTTTTCAATGGTAAAAATCAATGAATATTGTAAATGCACAAACAGTAATTTCTCCACATTGCAAGGTGCAATTCTGAAATTTTTTGCTTTTTCCTGCTCCTCTTAGCATGATAAAGAAGATTCAAAGAGAGTGAGATGCCAGCTCCTTTCATTCAGTCAGTAGCTTCAAACATTTCTGATATATGAATAACATGATGTTTTTCAATGGCAAAAATCAATGAATATTGTAAATGCACAAACAGTAATTTCTCCGCATTGCAAGGTGCAAGTCTGAAATTTTTTGCTTTTTCCTGCTCCTCTTAGCATGATAAAGAAGATTCAAAGAGAGTGAGATGCCAGCTACTTTCATTCAGTCAGTAGCTTCAATCATTTCTGGACGTTTTTCAATGGTAAAAATCAATGAATATTGTAAATGCACAAACAGTAATTTCTCCACATTGCAAGGTGCAATTCTGAAATTTTTTGCTTTTTCCTGCTCCTCTTAGCATGATAAAGAAGATTCAAAGAGAGTGAGATGCCAGCTCCTTTCATTCAGTCAGTAGCTTCAAACATTTCTGGTATATGAATAACATGATGTTTTTCAATGGCAAAAATCAATGAATATTGTAAATGCACAAACAGTAATTTCTCCACATTGCAAGGTGCAATTCTGAAATTTTTTGCTTTTTCCTGCTCCTCTTAGCATGATAAAGAAGATTCAAAGAGAGTGAGATGCCAGCTCCTTTCATTCAGTCAGTAGCTTCAAACATTTCTGGTATATGAATAACATGATGTTTTTCAATGGCAAAAATCAATGAATATTGTAAATGCACAAACAGTAATTTCTCCGCATTGCAAGGTGCAATTCTGAAATTTTTTGCTTTTTCCTGCTCCTCTTAGCATGATAAAGAAGATTCAAAGAGAGTGAGATGCCAGCTCCTTTCATTCAGTCAGTAGCTTCAATCATTTCTGGACGTTTTTCAATGGCAAAAATCAATGAATATTGTAAATGCACAAACAGTAATTTCTCCGCATTGCAAGGTGCAATTCTGAAATTTTTTGCTTTTTCCTGCTCCTCTTAGCATGATAAAGAAGATTCAAAGAGAGTGAGATGTCAGCTCCTTTCATTCAGTCAGTAGCTTCAAACATTTCTGGTATATGAATAACATGATGTTTTTCAATGGCAAAAATCAATGAATATTGTAAATGCACAAACAGTAATTTCTCCGCATTGCAAGGTGCAATTCTGAAATTTTTTGCTTTTTCCTGCTCCTCTTAGCATGATAAAGAAGATTCAAAGAGAGTGAGATGCCAGCTCCTTTCATTCAGTCAGTAGCTTCAATCATTTCTGGATGTTTTTCAATGGCAAAAATCAATGAATATTGTAAATGCACAAACAGTAATTTCTCCGCATTGCAAGGCGCAATTCTGAAATTTTTTGCTTTTTCCTGCTCCTCTTAGCATGATAAAGAAGATTCAAAGAGAGTGAGATGCCAGCTCCTTTCATTCAGTCAGTAGCTTCAATCATTTCTGGACGTTTTTCAATGGCAAAAATCAATGAATATTGTAAATGCACAAACAGTAATTTCTCCGCATTGCAAGGTGCAATTCTGAAATTTTTTGCTTTTTCCTGCTCCTCTTAGCATGATAAAGAAGATTCAAAGAGAGTGAGATGCCAGCTCCTTTCATTCAGTCAGTAGCTTCAAACATTTCTGGTATATGAATAACATGATGTTTTTCAATGGCAAAAATCAATGAATATTGTAAATGCACAAACAGTAATTTCTCCGCATTGCAAGGTGCAAGTCTGAAATTTTTTGCTTTTTCCTGCTCCTCTTAGCATGATAAAGAAGATTCAAAGAGAGTGAGATGCCAGCTACTTTCATTCAGTCAGTAGCTTCAATCATTTCTGGACGTTTTTCAATGGTAAAAATCAATGAATATTGTAAATGCACAAACAGTAATTTCTCCACATTGCAATGTGCAATTCTAAAATTTTTTGCTTTTTCCTGCTCCTCTTAGCATGATAAAGAAGATTCAAAGAGAGTGAGATGCCAGCTCCTTTCATTCAGTCAGTAGCTTCAATCATTTCTG
Organism: Phyllobates terribilis; assembly: GCF_046119375.1. Taxonomy (NCBI): domain Eukaryota; kingdom Metazoa; phylum Chordata; class Amphibia; order Anura; family Dendrobatidae; genus Phyllobates; species Phyllobates terribilis. The sequence goes on from NW_027367619.1 coordinate 10,097, forward strand.
GACGTTTTTCAATGGCAAAAATCAATGAATATTGTAAATGCACAAACAGTAATTTCTCCGCATTGCAAGGTGCAATTCTGAAATTTTTTGCTTTTTCCTGCTCCTCTTAGCATGATAAAGAAGATTCAAAGAGAGTGAGATGCCAGCTCCTTTGATTCAGTCAGTAGCTTCAAACATTTCTGGTATATGAATAACATGATGTTTTTCAATGGCAAAAATCAATGAATATTGTAAATGCACAAACAGTAATTTCTCCGCATTGCAAGGTGCAAGTCTGAAATTTTTTGCTTTTTCCTGCTCCTCTTAGCATGATAAAGAAGATTCAAAGAGAGTGAGATGCCAGCTACTTTCATTCAGTCAGTAGCTTCAATCATTTCTGGACGTTTTTCAATGGTAAAAATCAATGAATATTGTAAATGCACAAACAGTAATTTCTCCACATTGCAAGGTGCAATTCTGAAATTTTTTGCTTTTTCCTGCTCCTCTTAGCATGATAAAGAAGATTCAAAGAGAGTGAGATGCCAGCTCCTTTCATTCAGTCAGTAGCTTCAAACATTTCTGGTATATGAATAACATGATGTTTTTCAATGGCAAAAATCAATGAATATTGTAAATGCACAAACAGTAATTTCTCCGCATTGCAAGGTGCAAGTCTGAAATTTTTTGCTTTTTCCTGCTCCTCTTAGCATGATAAAGAAGATTCAAAGAGAGTGAGATGCCAGCTACTTTCATTCAGTCAGTAGCTTCAATCATTTCTGGACGTTTTTCAATGGTAAAAATCAATGAATATTGTAAATGCACAAACAGTAATTTCTCCACATTGCAAGGTGCAATTCTGAAATTTTTTGCTTTTTCCTGCTCCTCTTAGCATGATAAAGAAGATTCAAAGAGAGTGAGATGCCAGCTCCTTTCATTCAGTCAGTAGCTTCAAACATTTCTGGTATATGAATAACATGATGTTTTTCAATGGCAAAAATCAATGAATATTGTAAATGCACAAACAGTAATTTCTCCACATTGCAAGGTGCAATTCTGAAATTTTTTGCTTTTTCCTGCTCCTCTTAGCATGATAAAGAAAATTCAAAGAGAGTGAGATGCCAGCTCCTTTCATTCAGTCAGTAGCTTCAATCATTTCTGGATGTTTTTCAATGGCAAAAATCAATGAATATTGTAAATGCACAAACAGTAATTTCTCCGCATTGCAAGGCGCAATTCTGAAATTTTTTGCTTTTTCCTGCTCCTCTTAGCATGATAAAGAAGATTCAAAGAGAGTGAGATGCCAGCTCCTTTCATTCAGTCAGTAGCTTCAATCATTTCTGGACGTTTTTCAATGGCAAAAATCAATGAATATTGTAAATGCACAAACAGTAATTTCTCCGCATTGCAAGGTGCAATTCTGAAATTTTTTGCTTTTTCCTGCTCCTCTTAGCATGATAAAGAAGATTCAAAGAGAGTGAGATGCCAGCTCCTTTCATTCAGTCAGTAGCTTCAAACATTTCTGGTATATGAATAACATGATGTTTTTCAATGGCAAAAATCAATGAATATTGTAAATGCACAAACAGTAATTTCTCCGCATTGCAAGGTGCAAGTCTGAAATTTTTTGCTTTTTCCTGCTCCTCTTAGCATGATAAAGAAGATTCAAAGAGAGTGAGATGCCAGCTACTTTCATTCAGTCAGTAGCTTCAATCATTTCTGGACGTTTTTCAATGGTAAAAATCAATGAATATTGTAAATGCACAAACAGTAATTTCTCCACATTGCAAGGTGCAATTCTGAAATTTTTTGCTTTTTCCTGCTCCTCTTAGCATGATAAAGAAGATTCAAAGAGAGTGAGATGCCAGCTCCTTTCATTCAGTCAGTAGCTTCAAACATTTCTGGTATATGAATAACATGATGTTTTTCAATGGCAAAAATCAATGAATATTGTAAATGCACAAACAGTAATTTCTCCGCATTGCAAGGTGCAAGTCTGAAATTTTTTGCTTTTTCCTGCTCCTCTTAGCATGATAAAGAAGATTCAAAGAGAGTGAGATGCCAGCTACTTTCATTCAGTCAGTAGCTTCAATCATTTCTGGACGTTTTTCAATGGTAAAAATCAATGAATATTGTAAATGCACAAACAGTAATTTCTCCACATTGCAAGGTGCAATTCTGAAATTTTTTGCTTTTTCCTGCTCCTCTTAGCATGATAAAGAAGATTCAAAGAGAGTGAGATGCCAGCTCCTTTCATTCAGTCAGTAGCTTCAAACATTTCTGGTATATGAATAACATGATGTTTTTCAATGGCAAAAATCAATGAATATTGTAAATGCACAAACAGTAATTTCTCCACATTGCAAGGTGCAATTCTGAAATTTTTTGCTTTTTCCTGCTCCTCTTAGCATGATAAAGAAAATTCAAAGAGAGTGAGATGCCAGCTCCTTTCATTCAGTCAGTAGCTTCAATCATTTCTGGATGTTTTTCAATGGCAAAAATCAATGAATATTGTAAATGCACAAACAGTAATTTCTCCGCATTGCAAGGCGCAATTCTGAAATTTTTTGCTTTTTCCTGCTCCTCTTAGCATGATAAAGAAGATTCAAAGAGAGTGAGATGCCAGCTCCTTTCATTCAGTCAGTAGCTTCAATCATTTCTGGACGTTTTTCAATGGCAAAAATCAATGAATATTGTAAATGCACAAACAGTAATTTCTCCGCATTGCAAGGTGCAATTCTGAAATTTTTTGCTTTTTCCTGCTCCTCTTAGCATGATAAAGAAGATTCAAAGAGAGTGAGATGCCAGCTCCTTTCATTCAGTCAGTAGCTTCAAACATTTCTGGTATATGAATAACATGATGTTTTTCAATGGCAAAAATCAATGAATATTGTAAATGCACAAACAGTAATTTCTCCGCATTGCAAGGTGCAAGTCTGAAATTTTTTGCTTTTTCCTGCTCCTCTTAGCATGATAAAGAAGATTCAAAGAGAGTGAGATGCCAGCTACTTTCATTCAGTCAGTAGCTTCAATCATTTCTGGACGTTTTTCAATGGTAAAAATCAATGAATATTGTAAATGCACAAACAGTAATTTCTCCACATTGCAATGTGCAATTCTAAAATTTTTTGCTTTTTCCTGCTCCTCTTAGCATGATAAAGAAGATTCAAAGAGAGTGAGATGCCAGCTCCTTTCATTCAGTCAGTAGCTTCAATCATTTCTGGACGTTTTTCAATGGCAAAAATCAATGAAGATTGTAAATGCACAAACAGTAATTTCTCCGCATTGCAAGGTGCAATTCTGAAATTTTTTGCTTTTTCCTGCTCCTCTTAGCATGATAAAGAAGATTCAAAGAGAGTGAGATGCCAGCTCCTTTGATTCAGTCAGTAGCTTCAAACATTTCTGGTATATGAATAACATGATGTTTTTCAATGGCAAAAATCAATGAATATTGTAAATGCACAAACAGTAATTTCTCCGCATTGCAAGGTGCAAGTCTGAAATTTTTTGCTTTTTCCTGCTCCTCTTAGCATGATAAAGAAGATTCAAAGAGAGTGAGATGCCAGCTACTTTCATTCAGTCAGTAGCTTCAATCATTTCTGGACGTTTTTCAATGGTAAAAATCAATGAATATTGTAAATGCACAAACAGTAATTTCTCCACATTGCAAGGTGCAATTCTGAAATTTTTTGCTTTTTCCTGCTCCTCTTAGCATGATAAAGAAGATTCAAAGAGAGTGAGATGCCAGCTCCTTTCATTCAGTCAGTAGCTTCAAACATTTCTGGTATATGAATAACATGATGTTTTTCAATGGCAAAAATCAATGAATATTGTAAATGCACAAACAGTAATTTCTCCGCATTGAAAGGTGCAAGTCTGAAATTTTTTGCTTTTTCCTGCTCCTCTTAGCATGATAAAGAAGATTCAAAGAGAGTGAGATGCCAGCTACTTTCATTCAGTCAGTAGCTTCAATCATTTCTGGACGTTTTTCAATGGTAAAAATCAATGAATATTGTAAATGCACAAACAGTAATTTCTCCACATTGCAAGGTGCAATTCTGAAATTTTTTGCTTTTTCCTGCTCCTCTTAGCATGATAAAGAAGATTCAAAGAGAGTGAGATGCCAGCTCCTTTCATTCAGTCAGTAGCTTCAAACATTTCTGGTATATGAATAACATGATGTTTTTCAATGGCAAAAATCAATGAATATTGTAAATGCACAAACAGTAATTTCTCCACATTGCAAGGTGCAATTCTGAAATTTTTTGCTTTTTCCTGCTCCTCTTAGCATGATAAAGAAGATTCAAAGAGAGTGAGATGCCAGCTCCTTTCATTCAGTCAGTAGCTTCAAACATTTCTGGTATATGAATAACATGATGTTTTTCAATGGCAAAAATCAATGAATATTGTAAATGCACAAACAGTAATTTCTCCGCATTGCAAGGTGCAATTCTGAAATTTCTTGCTTTTTCCTGCTCCTCTTAGCATGATAAAGAAGATTCAAAGAGAGTGAGATGCCAGCTCCTTTCATTCAGTCAGTAGCTTCAATCATTTCTGGACGTTTTTCAATGGCAAAAATCAATGAATATTGTAAATGCACAAACAGTAATTTCTCCGCATTGCAAGGTGCAATTCTGAAATTTTTTGCTTTTTCCTGCTCCTCTTAGCATGATAAAGAAGATTCAAAGAGAGTGAGATGTCAGCTCCTTTCATTCAGTCAGTAGCTTCAAACATTTCTTGTATATGAATAACATGATGTTTTTCAATGGCAAAAATCAATGAATATTGTAAATGCACAAACAGTAATTTCTCCGCATTGCAAGGTGCAATTCTGAAATTTTTTTGCTTTTTCCTGCTCCTCTTAGCATGATAAAGAAGATTCAAAGAGAGTGAGATGCCAGCTCCTTTCATTCAGTCAGTAGCTTCAATCATTTCTGGACGTTTTTCAATGGCAAAAATCAATGAATATTGTAAATGCACAAACAGTAATTTCTCCGCATTGCAATGCGCAATTCTGAAATTTTTTGCTTTTTCCTGCTCCTCTTAGCATGATAAAGAAGATTCAAAGAGAGTGAGATGCCAGCTCCTTTCATTCAGTCAGTAGCTTCAATCATTTCTGGACGTTTTTCAATGGCAAAAATCAATGAATATTGTAAATGCACAAACAGTAATTTCTCCGCATTGCAAGGTGCAATTCTGAAATTTTTTGCTTTTTCCTGCTCCTCTTAGCATGATAAAGAAGATTCAAAGAGAGTGAGATGCCAGCTCCTTTCATTCAGTCAGTAGCTTCAAACATTTCTGGTATATGAATAACATGATGTTTTTCAATGGCAAAAATCAATGAATATTGTAAATGCACAAACAGTAATTTCTCCGCATTGCAAGGTGCAAGTCTGAAATTTTTTGCTTTTTCCTGCTCCTCTTAGCATGATAAAGAAGATTCAAAGAGAGTGAGATGCCAGCTACTTTCATTCAGTCAGTAGCTTCAATCATTTCTGGACGTTTTTCAATGGTAAAAATCAATGAATATTGTAAATGCACAAACAGTAATTTCTCCACATTGCAATGTGCAATTCTAAAATTTTTTGCTTTTTCCTGCTCCTCTTAGCATGATAAAGAAGATTCAAAGAGAGTGAGATGCCAGCTCCTTTCATTCAGTCAGTAGCTTCAAACATTTCTGGTATATGAATAACATGATGTTTTTCAATGGCAAAAATCAATGAATATTGTAAATGCACAAACAGTAATTTCTCCGCATTGCAAGGTGCAATTCTGAAATTTTTTGCTTTTTCCTGCTCCTCTTAGCATGATAAAGAAGATTCAAAGAGAGTGAGATGCCAACTCCTTTCATTCAGTCAGTAGCTTCAAACATTTCTGGTATATGAATAACATGATGTTTTTCAATGGCAAAAATCAATGAATATTGTAAATGCACAAACAGTAATTTCTCCGCATTGCAAGGTGCAATTCTGAAATTTTTTGCTTTTTCCTGCTCCTCTTAGCATGATAAAGAAGATTCAAAGAGAGTGAGATGCCAGCTCCTTTCATTCAGTCAGTAGCTTCAATCATTTCTGGACGTTTTTCAATGGCAAAAATCAATGAATATTGTAAATGCACAAACAGTAATTTCTCCGCATTGCAAGGTGCAATTCTGAAATTTTTTGCTTTTTCCTGCTCCTCTTAGCATGATAAAGAAGATTCAAAGAGAGTGAGATGCCAGCTCCTTTCATTCAGTCAGTACCTTCAATCATTTCTGGACGTTTTTCAATGGCAAAAATCAATGAATATTGTAAATGCACAAACAGTAATTTCTCCGCATTGCAAGGTGCAATTCTGAAATTTTTTGCTTTTTCCCGCTCCTCTTAGCATGATAAAGAAGATTCAAAGAGAGTGAGGTGCCAGCTCCTTTCATTCAGTCAGTAGCTTCAAACATTTCTGGTATATGAATAACATGTTTTTCAATGGCAAAAATCAATGAATATTGTAAATGCACAAACAGTAATTTCTCCGCATTGCAAGGTGCAATTCTGAAATTTTTTGCTTTTTCCTGCTCCTCTTAGCATGATAAAGAAGATTCAAAGAGAGTGAGATGCCAGCTCCTTTCATTCAATCAGTAGCTTCAATCATTTCTGGACGTTTTTCAATGGCAAAAATCAATGAATATTGTATATGCACAAACAGTAATTTCTCCGCATTGCAAGGTGCAATTCTGAAATTTTTTGCTTTTTCCTGCTCCTCTTAGCATGATAAAGAAGATTCAAAGAGAGTGAGATGCCAGCTCCTTTCATTCAGTCAGTAGCTTCAATCATTTCTGGACGTTTTTCAATGGCAAAAATCAATGAATATTGTAAATGCACAAACAGTAATTTCTCCGCATTGCAAGGTGCAATTCTGAAATTTTTTGCTTTTTCCTGCTCCTCTTAGCATGATAAAGAAGATTCAAAGAGAGTGAGATGCCAGCTCCTTTCATTCAGTCAGTAGCTTCAAACATTTCTGGTATATGAATAACATGATGTTTTTCAATGGCAAAAATCAATGAATATTGTAAATGCACAAACAGTAATTTCTCCGCATTGCAAGGTGCAAGTCTGAAATTTTTTGCTTTTTCCTGCTCCTCTTAGCATGATAAAGAAGATTCAAAGAGAGTGAGATGCCAGCTACTTTCATTCAGTCAGTAGCTTCAATCATTTCTGGACGTTTTTCAATGGTTAAAATCAATGAATATTGTAAATGCACAAACAGTAATTTCTCCACATTGCAAGGTGCAATTCTGAAATTTTTTGCTTTTTCCTGCCCCTCTTAGCATGATAAAGAAGATTCAAAGAGAGTGAGATGCCAGCTCCTTTCATTCAGTCAGTAGCTTCAAACATTTCTGGTATATGAATAACATGATGTTTTTCAATGGCAAAAATCAATGAATATTGTAAATGCACAAACAGTAATTTCTCCGCATTGCAAGGTGCAAGTCTGAAATTTTTTGCTTTTTCCTGCTCCTCTTAGCATGATAAAGAAGATTCAAAGAGAGTGAGATGCCAGCTACTTTCATTCAGTCAGTAGCTTCAATCATTTCTGGACGTTTTTCAATGGTAAAAATCAATGAATATTGTAAATGCACAAACAGTAATTTCTCCACATTGCAAGGTGCAATTCTGAAATTTTTTGCTTTTTCCTGCTCCTCTTAGCATGATAAAGAAGATTCAAAGAGAGTGAGATGCCAGCTCCTTTCATTCAGTCAGTAGCTTCAAACATTTCTGGTATATGAATAACATGATGTTTTTCAATGGCAAAAATCAATGAATATTGTAAATGCACAAACAGTAATTTCTCCACATTGCAAGGTGCAATTCTGAAATTTTTTGCTTTTTCCTGCTCCTCTTAGCATGATAAAGAAGATTCAAAGAGAGTGAGATGCCAGCTCCTTTCATTCAGTCAGTAGCTTCAAACATTTCTGGTATATGAATAACATGATGTTTTTCAATGGCAAAAATCAATGAATATTGTAAATGCACAAACAGTAATTTCTCCGCATTGCAAGGTGCAATTCTGAAATTTTTTGCTTTTTCCTGCTCCTCTTAGCATGATAAAGAAGATTCAAAGAGAGTGAGATGCCAGCTCCTTTCATTCAGTCAGTACCTTCAATCATTTCTGGACTTTTTTCAATGGCAAAAATCAATGAATATTGTAAATGCACAAACAGTAATTTCTCCGCATTGCAAGGTGCAATTCTGAAATTTTTTGCTTTTTCCCGCTCCTCTTAGCATGATAAAGAAGATTCAAAGAGAGTGAGGTGCCAGCTCCTTTCATTCAGTCAGTAGCTTCAAACATTTCTGGTATATGAATAACATGTTTTTCAATGGCAAAAATCAATGAATATTGTAAATGCACAAACAGTAATTTCTCCGCATTGCAAGGTGCAATTCTGAAATTTTTTGCTTTTTCCTGCTCCTCTTAGCATGATAAAGAAGATTCAAAGAGAGTGAGATGCCAGCTCCTTTCATTCAATCAGTAGCTTCAATCATTTCTGGACGTTTTTCAATGGCAAAAATCAATGAATATTGTATATGCACAAACAGTAATTTCTCCGCATTGCAAGGTGCAATTCTGAAATTTTTTGCTTTTTCCTGCTCCTCTTAGCATGATAAAGAAGATTCAAAGAGAGTGAGATGCCAGCTCCTTTCATTCAGTCAGTAGCTTCAATCATTTCTGGACGTTTTTCAATGGCAAAAATCAATGAATATTGTAAATGCACAAACAGTAATTTCTCCGCATTGCAAGGTGCAATTCTGAAATTTTTTGCTTTTTCCTGCTCCTCTTAGCATGATAAAGAAGATTCAAAGAGAGTGAGATGCCAGCTCCTTTCATTCAGTCAGTAGCTTCAAACATTTCTGGTATATGAATAACATGATGTTTTTCAATGGCAAAAATCAATGAATATTGTAAATGCACAAACAGTAATTTCTCCGCATTGCAAGGTGCAAGTCTGAAATTTTTTGCTTTTTCCTGCTCCTCTTAGCATGATAAAGAAGATTCAAAGAGAGTGAGATGCCAGCTACTTTCATTCAGTCAGTAGCTTCAATCATTTCTGGACGTTTTTCAATGGTTAAAATCAATGAATATTGTAAATGCACAAACAGTAATTTCTCCACATTGCAAGGTGCAATTCTGAAATTTTTTGCTTTTTCCTGCCCCTCTTAGCATGATAAAGAAGATTCAAAGAGAGTGAGATGCCAGCTCCTTTCATTCAGTCAGTAGCTTCAAACATTTCTGGTATATGAATAACATGATGTTTTTCAATGGCAAAAATCAATGAATATTGTAAATGCACAAACAGTAATTTCTCCGCATTGCAAGGTGCAAGTCTGAAATTTTTTGCTTTTTCCTGCTCCTCTTAGCATGATAAAGAAGATTCAAAGAGAGTGAGATGCCAGCTACTTTCATTCAGTCAGTAGCTTCAATCATTTCTGGACGTTTTTCAATGGTAAAAATCAATGAATATTGTAAATGCACAAACAGTAATTTCTCCACATTGCAAGGTGCAATTCTGAAATTTTTTGCTTTTTCCTGCTCCTCTTAGCATGATAAAGAAGATTCAAAGAGAGTGAGATGCCAGCTCCTTTCATTCAGTCAGTAGCTTCAAACATTTCTGGTATATGAATAACATGATGTTTTTCAATGGCAAAAATCAATGAATATTGTAAATGCACAAACAGTAATTTCTCCACATTGCAAGGTGCAATTCTGAAATTTTTTGCTTTTTCCTGCTCCTCTTAGCATGATAAAGAAGATTCAAAGAGAGTGAGATGCCAGCTCCTTTCATTCAGTCAGTAGCTTCAAACATTTCTGGTATATGAATAACATGATGTTTTTCAATGGCAAAAATCAATGAATATTGTAAATGCACAAACAGTAATTTCTCCGCATTGCAAGGTGCAATTCTGAAATTTTTTGCTTTTTCCTGCTCCTCTTAGCATGATAAAGAAGATTCAAAGAGAGTGAGATGCCAGCTCCTTTCATTCAGTCAGTAGCTTCAATCATTTCTGGACGTTTTTCAATGGCAAAAATCAATGAATATTGTAAATGCACAAACAGTAATTTCTCCGCATTGCAAGGTGCAATTCTGAAATTTTTTGCTTTTTCCTGCTCCTCTTAGCATGATAAAGAAGATTCAAAGAGAGTGAGATGTCAGCTCCTTTCATTCAGTCAGTAGCTTCAAACATTTCTGGTATATGAATAACATGATGTTTTTCAATGGCAAAAATCAATGAATATTGTAAATGCACAAACAGTAATTTCTCCGCATTGCAAGGTGCAATTCTGAAATTTTTTGCTTTTTCCTGCTCCTCTTAGCATGATAAAGAAGATTCAAAGAGAGTGAGATGCCAGCTCCTTTCATTCAGTCAGTAGCTTCAATCATTTCTGGACGTTTTTCAATGGCAAAAATCAATGAATATTGTAAATGCACAAACAGTAATTTCTCCGCATTGCAAGGTGCAATTCTGAAATTTTTTGCTTTTTCCTGCTCCTCTTAGCATGATAAAGAAGATTCATAGAGAGTGAGATGCCAGCTCCTTTCGTTCAGTCAGTAGCTTCAATCATTTCTGGACGTTTTTCAATGGCAAAAATCATTGAATATTATAAATGCACAAACAGTAATTTCTCCGCATTGCAAGGTGCAATTCTGAAATTTTTTACTTTTTCCTGCTCCTCTTAGCATGATAAAGATTCAAAGAGAGTGAGATGCCAGCTCCTTTCATTCAGTCAGTAGCTTCAATCATTTCTGGTATATGAATAACATGATGTTTTTCAATGGCAAAAATCAATGAATATTGTAAATGCACAAACAGTAATTTCTCCGCATTGCAAGGTGCAATTCTGAAATTTTTTGCTTTTTCCTGCTCCTCTTAGCATGATAAAGAAGATTCAAAGAGAGTGAGATGCCAGCTCCTTTCATTCAGTCAGTAGCTTCAATCATTTCTGGACGTTTTTCAATGGCAAAAATCAATGAATATTGTTAATGCACAAACAGTAATTTCTCCGCATTGCAAGGTGCAATTCTGAAATTTTTTGCTTTTTCCTGCTCCTCTTAGCATGATAAACAAGATTCAAAGAGAGTGAGATGCCAGCTCCTTTCATTCAGTCAGTAGCTTCAATAATTTCTGGACGTTTTTCAATGGCAAAAATCAATGAATATTGTAAATGCACAAACAGTAATTTCTCCGCATTGCAAGGTGCAATTCTGAAATTTTTTGCTTTTTCCTGCTCCTCTTAGCATGATAAAGAAGATTCAAAGAGAGTGAGATGCCAGCTCCTTTCATTCAGTCAGTAGCTTCAAACATTTCTGGTATATGAATAACATGATGTTTTTCAATGGCAAAAATCAATGAATATTGTAAATGCACAAACAGTAATTTCTCCGCATTGCAAGGTGCAAGTCTGAAATTTTTTGCTTTTTCCTGCTCCTCTTAGCATGATAAAGAAGATTCAAAGAGAGTGAGATGCCAGCTCCTTTCATTCAGTCAGTAGCTTCAATCATTTCTGGACGTTTTTCAATGGCAAAAATCAATGAATATTGTAAATGCACAAACAGTAATTTCTCCGCATTGCAAGGTGCAATTCTGAAATTTTTTGCTTTTTCCTGCTCCTCTTAGCATGATAAAGAAGATTCAAAGAGAGTGAGATGCCAGCTCCTTTCATTCAGTCAGTAGCTTCAAACATTTCTGGTATATGAATAACATGATGTTTTTCAATGGCAAAAATCAATGAATATTGTAAATGCACAAACAGTAATTTCTCCGCATTGCAAGGTGCAAGTCTGAAATTTTTTGCTTTTTCCTGCTCCTCTTAGCATGATAAACAAGATTCAAAGAGAGTGAGATGCCAGCTCCTTTCATTCAGTCAGTAGCTTCAATCATTTCTGGACGTTTTTCAATGGCAATAATCAATGAATATTGTAAATGCACAAACAGTAATTTCTCCACACTGCAAGGTGCAATTCTGAAATTTTTTGCTTTTTCCTGCTCCTCTTAGCATGATAAAGAAGATTCAAAGAGAGTGAGATGCCAGCTCCTTTCATTCAGTCAGTAGCTTCAAACATTTCTGGTATATGAATAACATGATGTTTTTCAATGGCAAAAATCAATGAATATTGTAAATGCACAAACAGTAATTTCTCCACATTGCAAGGTGAAATTCTGAAATTTTTTGCTTTTTCCTGCTCCTCTTAGCATGATAAAGAAGATTCAAAGAGAGTGAGATGCCAGCTCCTTTCATTCAGTCAGTAGCTTCAAACATTTCTGGTATATGAATAACATGATGTTTTTCAATGGCAAAAATCAATGAATATTGTAAATGCACAAACAGTAATTTCTCCGCATTGCAAGGTGCAATTCTGAAATTTTTTGCTTTTTCCTGCTCCTCTTAGCATGATAAAGAAGATTCAAAGAGAGTGAGATGCCAGCTCCTTTCATTCAGTCAGTAGCTTCAATCATTTCTGGACGTTTTTCAATGGCAAAAATCAATGAATATTGTAAATGCACAAACAGTAATTTCTCCGCATTGCAAGGTGCAATTCTGAAATTTTTTGCTTTTTCCTGCTCCTCTTAGCATGATAAACAAGATTCAAAGAGAGTGAGATGCCAGCTCCTTTCATTCAGTCAGTAGCTTCAATCATTTCTGGACGTTTTTCAATGGCAATAATCAATGAATATTGTAAATGCACAAACAGTAATTTCTCCACACTGCAAGGTGCAATTCTGAAATTTTTTGCTTTTTCCTGCTCCTCTTAGCATGATAAAGAAGATTCAAAGAGAGTGAGATGCCAGCTCCTTTCATTCAGTCAGTAGCTTCAAACATTTCTGGTATATGAATAACATGATGTTTTTCAATGGCAAAAATCAATGAATATTGTAAATGCACAAACAGTAATTTCTCCACATTGCAAGGTGAAATTCTGAAATTTTTTGCTTTTTCCTGCTCCTCTTAGCATGATAAAGAAGATTCAAAGAGAGTGAGATGCCAGCTCCTTTCATTCAGTCAGTAGCTTCAAACATTTCTGGTATATGAATAACATGATGTTTTTCAATGGCAAAAATCAATGAATATTGTAAATGCACAAACAGTAATTTCTCCGCATTGCAAGGTGCAATTCTGAAATTTTTTGCTTTTTCCTGCTCCTCTTAGCATGATAAAGAAGATTCAAAGAGAGTGAGATGCCAGCTCCTTTCATTCAGTCAGTAGCTTCAATCATTTCTGGACGTTTTTCAATGGCAAAAATCAATGAATATTGTAAATGCACAAACAGTAATTTCTCCGCATTGCAAGGTGCAATTCTGAAATTTTTTGCTTTTTCCTGCTCCTCTTAGCATGATAAAGAAGATTCAAAGAGAGTGAGATGTCAGCTCCTTTCATTCAGTCAGTAGCTTCAAACATTTCTGGTATATGAATAACATGATGTTTTTCAATGGCAAAAATCAATGAATATTGTAAATGCACAAACAGTAATTTCTCCGCATTGCAAGGTGCAATTCTGAAATTTTTTGCTTTTTCCTGCTCCTCTTAGCATGATAAAGAAGATTCAAAGAGAGTGAGATGCCAGCTCCTTTCATTCAGTCAGTAGCTTCAATCATTTCTGGACGTTTTTCAATGGCAAAAATCAATGAATATTGTAAATGCACAAACAGTAATTTCTCCGCATTGCAAGGTGCAATTCTGAAATTTTTTGCTTTTTCCTGCTCCTCTTAGCATGATAAAGAAGATTCAAAGAGAGTGAGATGCCAGCTCCTTTCGTTCAGTCAGTAGCTTCAATCATTTCTGGACGTTTTTCAATGGCAAAAATCATTGAATATTATAAATGCACAAACAGTAATTTCTCCGCATTGCAAGGTGCAATTCTGAAATTTTTTACTTTTTCCTGCTCCTCTTAGCATGATAAAGAAGATTCAAAGAGAGTGAGATGCCAGCTCCTTTCATTCAGTCAGTAGCTTCAATCATTTCTGGTATATGAATAACATGATGTTTTTCAATGGCAAAAATCAATGAATATTGTAAATGCACAAACAGTAATTTCTCCGCATTGCAAGGTGCAATTCTGAAATTTTTTGCTTTTTCCTGCTCCTCTTAGCATGATAAAGAAGATTCAAAGAGAGTGAGATGCCAGCTCCTTTCATTCAGTCAGTAGCTTCAATCATTTCTGGACGTTTTTCAATGGCAAAAATCAATGAATATTGTAAATGCACAAACAGTAATTTCTCCGCATTGCAAGGTGCAATTCTGAAATTTTTTGCTTTTTCCTGCTCCTCTTAGCATGATAAACAAGATTCAAAGAGAGTGAGATGCCAGCTCCTTTCATTCAGTCAGTAGCTTCAATCATTTCTGGACGTTTTTCAATGGCAAAAATCAATGAATATTGTAAATGCACAAACAGTAATTTCTCCGCATTGCAAGGTGCAATTCTGAAATTTTTTGCTTTTTCCTGCTCCTCTTAGCATGATAAAGAAGATTCAAAGAGAGTGAGATGCCAGCTCCTTTCATTCAGTCAGTAGCTTCACACATTTCTGGTATATGAATAACATGATGTTTTTCAATGGCAAAAATCAATGAATATTGTAAATGCACAAACAGTAATTTCTCCGCATTGCAAGGTGCAAGTCTGAAATTTTTTGCTTTTTCCTGCTCCTCTTAGCATGATAAAGAAGATTCAAAGAGAGTGAGATGCCAGCTCCTTTCATTCAGTCAGTAGCTTCAATCATTTCTGGATGTTTTTCAATGGCAAAAATCAATGAATATTGTAAATGCACAAACTGTAATTTCTCCGTATTGCAAAGTGCAATTCTGAAATTTTTTGCTTTTTCCTGCTCCTCTTAGCATGATAAAGAAGATTCAAAGAGAGTGAGATGCCAGCTCCTTTCATTCAGTCAGTAGCTTCAATCATTTCTGGACGTTTTTCAATGGCAAAAATCAATGAATATTGTAAATGCACAAACAGTAATTTCTCCGCATTGCAAGGTGCAATTCTGAAATTTTTTGCTTTTTCCTGCTCCTCTTAGCATGATAAAGAAGATTCAAAGAGAGTGAGATGCCAGCTCCTTTCATTTAGTCAGTACCTTCAATCATTTCTGGACGTTTTTCAATGGCAAAAATCAATGAATATTGTAAATGCACAAACAGTAATTTCTCCGCATTGCAAGGTGCAATTCTGAAATTTTTTGCTTTTTCCCGCTCCTCTTAGCATGATAAAGAAGATTCAAAGAGAGTGAGGTGCCAGCTCCTTTCATTCAGTCAGTAGCTTCAAACATTTCTGGTATATGAATAACATGTTTTTCAATGGCAAAAATCAATGAATATTGTAAATGCACAAACAGTAATTTCTCCGCATTGCAAGGTGCAATTCTGAAATTTTTTGATTTTTCCTGCTCCTCTTAGCATGATAAAGAAGATTCAAAGAGAGTGAGATGCCAGCTCCTTTCATTCAGTCAGTAGCTTCAATCATTTCTGGACGTTTTTCAATGGCAAAAATCAATGAATATTGTAAATGCACAAACAGTAATTTCTCCGCATTGCAAGGTGCAATTCTGAAATTTTTTGCTTTTTCCTGCTCCTCTTAGCATGATAAAGAAGATTCAAAGAGAGTGAGATGCCAGCTCCTTTCATTCAGTCAGTAGCTTCAAACATTTCTGGTATATGAATAACATGATGTTTTTCAATGGCAAAAATCAATGAATATTGTAAATGCACAAACAGTAATTTCTCCGCATTGCAAGGTGCAATTCTGAAATTTTTTGCTTTTTCCTGCTCCTCTTAGCATGATAAAGAAGATTCAAAGAGAGTGAGATGCCAGCTCCTTTCATTAAGTCAGTAGCTTCAAACATTTCTGGTATATGAATAACATGATGTTTTTCAATGGCAAAAATCAATGAATATTGTAAATGCACAAACAGTAATTTCTCCGCATTGCAAGGTGCAAGTCTGAAATTTTTTGCTTTTTCCTGCTCCTCTTAGCATGATAAAGAAGATTCAAAGAGAGTGAGATGCCAGCTACTTTCATTCAGTCAGTAGCTTCAATCATTTCTGGACGTTTTTCAATGGTAAAAATCAATGAATATTGTAAATGCACAAACAGTAATTTCTCCACATTGCAAGGTGCAATTCTGAAATTTTTTGCTTTTTCCTGCTCCTCTTAGCATGATAAAGAAGATTCAAAGAGAGTGAGATGCCAGCTCCTTTCATTCAGTCAGTAGCTTCAATCATTTCTGGATGTTTTTCAATGGCAAAAATCAATAAATATTGTAAATGCACAAACTGTAATTTCTCCGCATTGCAAGGTGCAATTCTGAAATTTTTTGCTTTTTCCTGCTCCTCTTAGCATGATAAAGAAGATTCAAAGAGAGTGAGATGCCAGCTCCTTTCATTCAGTCAGTAGCTTCAATCATTTCTGGACGTTTTTCAGTGGCAAAAATCAATGAATATTGTAAATGCACAAACAGTAATTTCTCCGCATTGCAAGGTGCAATTCTGAAATTTTTTGCTTTTTCCTGCTCCTCTTAGCATGATAAAGAAGATTCAAAGAGAGTGAGATGCCAGCTCCTTTCATTCAGTCAGTACCTTCAATCATTTCTGGACATTTTTCAATGGCAAAAATCAATGAATATTGTAAATGCACAAACAGTAATTTCTCCGCATTGCAAGGTGCAAGTCTGAAATTTTTTGCTTTTTCCTGCTCCTCTTAGCATGATAAAGAAGATTCGAAGAGAGTGAGATGCCAGCTACTTTCATTCAGTCAGTAGCTTCAATCATTTCTGGACGTTTTTCAATGGAAAAAATCAATGAATATTGTAAATGCACAAACAGTAATTTCTCCACATTGCAAGGTGCAATTCTGAAATTTTTTGCTTTTTCCTGCTCCTCTTAGCATGATAAAGAAGATTCAAAGAGAGTGAGATGCCAGCTCCTTTCATTCAGTCAGTAGCTTCAAACATTTCTGGTATATGAATAACATGATGTTTTTCAATGGCAAAAATCAATGAATATTGTAAATGCACAAACAGTAATTTCTCCGCATTGCAAGGTGCAATTCTGAAATTTTTTGCTTTTTCCTGCTCCTCTTAGCATGATAAAGAAGATTCAAAGAGAGTGAGATGCCAGCTCCTTTCATTCAGTCAGTAGCTTCAATCATTTCTGGATGTTTTTCAATGGCAAAAATCAATGAATATTGTAAATGCACAAACTGTAATTTCTCCGCATTGCAAGGTGCAATTCTGAAATTTTTTGCTTTTTCCTGCTCCTCTTAGCATGATAAAGAAGATTCAAAGAGAGTGAGATGCCAGCTCCTTTCATTCAGTCAGTAGCTTCAATCATTTCTGGACGTTTTTCAATGGCAAAAATCAATGAATATTGTAAATGCACAAACAGTAATTTCTCCGCATTGCAAGGTGCAATTCTGAAATTTTTTGCTTTTTCCTGCTCCTCTTAGCATGATAAAGAAGATTCAAAGAGAGTGAGATGCCAGCTCCTTTCATTCAGTCAGTAGCTTCAAACATTTCTGGTATATGAATAACATGATGTTTTTCAATGGCAAAAATCAATGAATATTGTAAATGCACAAACAGTAATTTCTCCACATTGCAAGGTGCAATTCTGAAATTTTTTGCTTTTTCCTGCTCCTCTTAGCATGATAAAGAAGATTCAAAGAGAGTGAGATGCCAGCTCCTTTCATTCAGTCAGTAGCTTCAAACATTTCTGGTATATGAATAACATGATGTTTTTCAATGGCAAAAATCAATGAATATTGTAAATGCACAAACAGTAATTTCTCCGCATTGCAAGGTGCAATTCTGAAATTTTTTGCTTTTTCCTGCTCCTCTTAGCATGATAAAGAAGATTCAAAGAGAGTGAGATGCCAGCTCCTTTCATTCAGTCAGTAGCTTCAATCATTTCTGGACGTTTTTCAATGGCAAAAATCAATGAATATTGTAAATGCACAAACAGTAATTTCTCCGCATTGCAAGGTGCAATTCTGAAATTTTTTGCTTTTTCCTGCTCCTCTTAGCATGATAAAGAAGATTCAAAGAGAGTGAGATGTCAGCTCCTTTCATTCAGTCAGTAGCTTCAAACATTTCTGGTATATGAATAACATGATGTTTTTCAATGGCAAAAATCAATGAATATTGTAAATGCACAAACAGTAATTTCTCCGCATTGCAAGGTGCAATTCTGAAATTTTTTGCTTTTTCCTGCTCCTCTTAGCATGATAAAGAAGATTCAAAGAGAGTGAGATGCCAGCTCCTTTCATTCAGTCAGTAGCTTCAATCATTTCTGGACGTTTTTCAATGGCAAAAATCAATGAATATTGTAAATGCACAAACAGTAATTTCTCCGCATTGCAAGGTGCAATTCTGAAATTTTTTGCTTTTTCCTGCTCCTCTTAGCATGATAAAGAAGATTCAAAGAGAGTGAGATGCCAGCTCCTTTCGTTCAGTCAGTAGCTTCAATCATTTCTGGACGTTTTTCAATGGCAAAAATCATTGAATATTATAAATGCACAAACAGTAATTTCTCCGCATTGCAAGGTGCAATTCTGAAATTTTTTACTTTTTCCTGCTCCTCTTAGCATGATAAAGAAGATTCAAAGAGAGTGAGATGCCAGCTCCTTTCATTCAGTCAGTAGCTTCAATCATTTCTGGTATATGAATAACATGATGTTTTTCAATGGCAAAAATCAATGAATATTGTAAATGCACAAACAGTAATTTCTCCGCATTGCAAGGTGCAATTCTGAAATTTTTTGCTTTTTCCTGCTCCTCTTAGCATGATAAAGAAGATTCAAAGAGAGTGAGATGCCAGCTCCTTTCATTCAGTCAGTAGCTTCAATCATTTCTGGACGTTTTTCAATGGCAAAAATCAATGAATATTGTAAATGCACAAACAGTAATTTCTCCGCATTGCAAGGTGCAATTCTGAAATTTTTTGCTTTTTCCTGCTCCTCTTAGCATGATAAACAAGATTCAAAGAGAGTGAGATGCCAGCTCCTTTCATTCAGTCAGTAGCTTCAATCATTTCTGGACGTTTTTCAATGGCAAAAATCAATGAATATTGTAAATGCACAAACAGTAATTTCTCCGCATTGCAAGGTGCAATTCTGAAATTTTTTGCTTTTTCCTGCTCCTCTTAGCATGATAAAGAAGATTCAAAGAGAGTGAGATACCAGCTCCTTTCATTCAGTCAGTAGCTTCACACATTTCTGGTATATGAATAACATGATGTTTTTCAATGGCAAAAATCAATGAATATTGTAAATGCACAAACAGTAATTTCTCCGCATTGCAAGGTGCAAGTCTGAAATTTTTTGCTTTTTACTGCTCCTCTTAGTATGATAAAGAAGATTCAAAGAGAGTGAGATGCCAGCTCCTTTCATTCAGTCAGTAGCTTCAATCATTTCTGGATGTTTTTCAATGGCAAAAATCAATGAATATTGTAAATGCACAAACTGTAATTTCTCCGTATTGCAAAGTGCAATTCTGAAATTTTTTGCTTTTTCCTGCTCCTCTTAGCATGATAAAGAAGATTCAAAGAGAGTGAGATGCCAGCTCCTTTCATTTAGTCAGTACCTTCAATCATTTCTGGACGTTTTTCAATGGCAAAAATCAATGAATATTGTAAATGCACAAACAGTAATTTCTCCGCATTGCAAGGTGCAATTCTGAAATTTTTTGCTTTTTCCCGCTCCTCTTAGCATGATAAAGAAGATTCAAAGAGAGTGAGGTGCCAGCTCCTTTCATTCAGTCAGTAGCTTCAAACATTTCTGGTATATGAATAACATGTTTTTCAATGGCAAAAATCAATGAATATTGTAAATGCACAAACAGTAATTTCTCCGCATTGCAAGGTGCAATTCTGAAATTTTTTGATTTTTCCTGCTCCTCTTAGCATGATAAAGAAGATTCAAAGAGAGTGAGATGCCAGCTCCTTTCATTCAGTCAGTAGCTTCAATCATTTCTGGATGTTTTTCAATGGCAAAAATCAATGAATATTGTAAATGCACAAACAGTAATTTCTCCGCATTGCAAGGTGCAATTCTGAAATTTTTTGCTTTTTCCTGCTCCTCTTAGCATGATAAAGAAGATTCAAAGAGAGTGAGATGCCAGCTCCTTTCATTCAGTCAGTAGCTTCAATCATTTCTGGACGTTTTTCAATGGCAAAAATCAATGAATATTGTAAATGCACAAACAGTAATTTCTCCGCATTGCAAGGTGCAATTCTGAAATTTTTTGCTTTTTCCTGCTCCTCTTAGCATGATAAAGAAGATTCAAAGAGAGTGAGATGCCAGCTCCTTTCGCTCAGTCAGTAGCTTCAATCATTTCTGGTATATGAATAACATGATGTTTTTCAATGGCAAAAATCAATGAATATTGTAAATGCACAAACAGTAATTTCTCCGCATTGCAAGGTGCAATTCTGAAATTTTTTGCTTTTTCCTGCTCCTCTTAGCATGATAAAGAAGATTCAAAGAGAGTGAGATGCCAGCTCCTTTCATTCAGTCAGTAGCTTCAATCATTTCTGGATGTTTTTCAATGGCAAAAATCAATAAATATTGTAAATGCACAAACTGTAATTTCTCCGCATTGCAAGGTGCAATTCTGAAATTTTTTGCTTTTTCCTGCTCCTCTTAGCATGATAAAGAAGATTCAAAGAGAGTGAGATGCCAGCTCCTTTCATTCAGTCAGTAGCTTCAATCATTTCTGGACGTTTTTCAGTGGCAAAAATCAATGAATATTGTAAATGCACAAACAGTAATTTCTCCGCATTGCAAGGTGCAATTCTGAAATTTTTTGCTTTTTCCTGCTCCTCTTAGCATGATAAAGAAGATTCAAAGAGAGTGAGATGCCAGCTCCTTTCATTCAGTCAGTACCTTCAATCATTTCTGGACGTTTTTCAATGGCAAAAATCAATGAATATTGTAAATGCACAAACAGTAATTTCTCCGCATTGCAAGGTGCAAGTCTGAAATTTTTTGCTTTTTCCTGCTCCTCTTAGCATGATAAAGAAGATTCGAAGAGAGTGAGATGCCAGCTACTTTCATTCAGTCAGTAGCTTCAATCATTTCTGGACGTTTTTCAATGGTAAAAATCAATGAATTTTGTAAATGCACAAACAGTAATTTCTCCACATTGCAAGGTGCAATTCTGAAATTTTTTGCTTTTTCCTGCTCCTCTTAGCATGATAAAGAAGATTCAAAGAGAGTGAGATGCCAGCTCCTTTCATTCAGTCAGTAGCTTCAAACATTTCTGGTATATGAATAACATGATGTTTTTCAATGGCAAAAATCAATGAATATTGTAAATGCACAAACAGTAATTTCTCCGCATTGCAAGGTGCAATTCTGAAATTTTTTGCTTTTTCCTGCTCCTCTTAGCATGATAAAGAAGATTCAAAGAGAGTGAGATGCCAGCTCCTTTCATTCAGTCAGTAGCTTCAATCATTTCTGGATGTTTTTCAATGGCAAAAATCAATGAATATTGTAAATGCACAAACTGTAATTTCTCCGCATTGCAAGGTGCAATTCTGAAATTTTTTGCTTTTTCCTGCTCCTCTTAGCATGATAAAGAAGATTCAAAGAGAGTGAGATGCCAGCTCCTTTCATTCAGTCAGTAGCTTCAATCATTTCTGGACGTTTTTCAATGGCAAAAATCAATGAATATTGTAAATGCACAAACAGTAATTTCTCCGCATTGCAAGGTGCAATTCTGAAATTTTTTGCTTTTTCCTGCTCCTCTTAGCATGATAAAGAAGATTCAAAGAGAGTGAGATGCCAGCTCCTTTCATTCAGTCAGTAGCTTCAATCATTTCTGGACGTTTTTCAATGGCAAAAATCAATGAATATTGTAAATGCACAAACAGTAATTTCTCCGCATTGCAAGGTGCAATTCTGAAATTTTTTGCTTTTTCCCGCTCCTCTTAGCATGATAAAGAAGATTCAAAGAGAGTGAGGTGCCAGCTCCTTTCATTCAGTCAGTAGCTTCAAACATTTCTGGTATATGAATAACATGTTTTTCAATGGCAAAAATCAATGAATATTGTAAATGCACAAACAGTAATTTCTCCGCATTGCAAGGTGCAAGTCTGAAATTTTTTGCTTTTTCCTGCTCCTCTTAGTATGATAAAGAAGATTCAAAGAGAGTGAGATGCCAGCTCCTTTCATTCAGTCAGTAGCTTCAATCATTTCTGGATGTTTTTCAATGGCAAAAATCAATGAATATTGTAAATGCACAAACTGTAATTTCTCCGTATTGCAAAGTGCAATTCTGAAATTTTTTGCTTTTTCCTGCTCCTCTTAGCATGATAAAGAAGATTCAAAGAGAGTGAGATGCCAGCTCCTTTCATTCAGTCAGTAGCTTCAATCATTTCTGGACGTTTTTTAATGGCAAAAATCAATGAATATTGTAAATGCACAAACAGTAATTTCTCCGCATTGCAAGGTGCAATTCTGAAATTTTTTGCTTTTTCCTGCTCCTCTTAGCATGATAAAGAAGATTCAAAGAGAGTGAGATGCCAGCTCCTTTCATTTAGTCAGTACCTTCAATCATTTCTGGACGTTTTTCAATGGCAAAAATCAATGAATATTGTAAATGCACAAACAGTAATTTCTCCGCATTGCAAGGTGCAATTCTGAAATTTTTTGCTTTTTCCCGCTCCTCTTAGCATGATAAAGAAGATTCAAAGAGAGTGAGGTGCCAGCTCCTTTCATTCAGTCAGTAGCTTCAAACATTTCTGGTATATGAATAACATGTTTTTCAATGGCAAAAATCAATGAATATTGTAAATGCACAAACAGTAATTTCTCCGCATTGCAAGGTGCAATTCTGAAATTTTTTGATTTTTCCTGCTCCTCTTAGCATGATAAAGAAGATTCAAAGAGAGTGAGATGCCAGCTCCTTTCATTCAGTCAGTAGCTTCAATCATTTCTGGATGTTTTTCAATGGCAAAAATCAATGAATATTGTAAATGCACAAACAGTAATTTCTCCGCATTGCAAGGTGCAATTCTGAAATTTTTTGCTTTTTCCTGCTCCTCTTAGCATGATAAAGAAGATTCAAAGAGAGTGAGATGCCAGCTCCTTTCATTCAGTCAGTAGCTTCAAACATTTCTGGTATATGAATAACATGATGTTTTTCAATGGCAAAAATCAATGAATATTGTAAATGCACAAACAGTAATTTCTCCGCATTGCAAGGTGCAATTCTGAAATTTTTTGCTTTTTCCTGCTCCTCTTAGCATGATAAAGAAGATTCAAAGAGAGTGAGATGCCAGCTCCTTTCATTCAGTCAGTAGCTTCAAACATTTCTGGTATATGAATAACATGATGTTTTTCAATGGCAAAAATCAATGAATATTGTAAATGCACAAACAGTAATTTCTCCGCATTGCAAGGTGCAAGTCTGAGATTTTTTGCTTTTTCCTGCTCCTCTTAGCATGATAAAGAAGATTCAAAGAGAGTGAGATGCCAGCTACTTTCATTCAGTCAGTAGCTTCAATCATTTCTGGACGTTTTTCAATGGTAAAAATCAATGAATATTGTAAATGCACAAACAGTAATTTCTCCACATTGCAAGGTGCAATTCTGAAATTTTTTGCTTTTTCCTGCTCCTCTTAGCATGATAAAGAAGATTCAAAGAGAGTGAGATGCCAGCTCCTTTCATTCAGTCAGTAGCTTCAAACATTTCTGGTATATGAATAACATGATGTTTTTCAATGGCAAAAATCAATGAATATTGTAAATGCACAAACAGTAATTTCTCCGCATTGCAAGGTGCAATTCTGAAATTTTTTGCTTTTTCCTGCTCCTCTTAGCATGATAAAGAAGAATCAAAGAGAGTGAGATGCCAGCTCCTTTCATTCAGTCAGTAGCTTCAATCATTTCTGGATGTTTTTCAATGGCAAAAATCAATAAATATTGTAAATGCACAAACTGTAATTTCTCCGCATTGCAAGGTGCAATTCTGAAATTTTTTGCTTTTTCCTGCTCCTCTTAGCATGATAAAGAAGATTCAAAGAGAGTGAGATGCCAGCTCCTTTCATTCAGTCAGTAGCTTCAATCATTTCTGGACGTTTTTCAGTGGCAAAAATCAATGAATATTGTAAATGCACAAACAGTAATTTCTCCGCATTGCAAGGTGCAATTCTGAAATTTTTTGCTTTTTCCTGCTCCTCTTAGCATGATAAAGAAGATTCAAAGAGAGTGAGATGCCAGCTCCTTTCATTCAGTCAGTACCTTCAATCATTTCTGGACGTTTTTCAATGGCAAAAATCAATGAATATTGTAAATGCACAAACAGTAATTTCTCCGCATTGCAAGGTGCAAGTCTGAAATTTTTTGCTTTTTCCTGCTCCTCTTAGCATGATAAAGAAGATTCGAAGAGAGTGAGATGCCAGCTACTTTCATTCAGTCAGTAGCTTCAATCATTTCTGGACGTTTTTCAATGGTAAAAATCAATGAATATTGTAAATGCACAAACAGTAATTTCTCCACATTGCAAGGTGCAATTCTGAAATTTTTTGCTTTTTCCTGCTCCTCTTAGCATGATAAAGAAGATTCAAAGAGAGTGAGATGCCAGCTCCTTTCATTCAGTCAGTAGCTTCAAACATTTCTGGTATATGAATAACATGATGTTTTTCAATGGCAAAAATCAATGAATATTGTAAATGCACAAACAGTAATTTCTCCGCATTGCAAGGTGCAATTCTGAAATTTTTTGCTTTTTCCTGCTCCTCTTAGCATGATAAAGAAGATTCAAAGAGAGTGAGATGCCAGCTCCTTTCATTCAGTCAGTAGCTTCAATCATTTCTGGATGTTTTTCAATGGCAAAAATCAATGAATATTGTAAATGCACAAACTGTAATTTCTCCGCATTGCAAGGTGCAATTCTGAAATTTTTTGCTTTTTCCTGCTCCTCTTAGCATGATAAAGAAGATTCAAAGAGAGTGAGATGCCAGCTCCTTTCATTCAGTCAGTAGCTTCAATCATTTCTGGACGTTTTTCAATGGCAAAAATCAATGAATATTGTAAATGCACAAACAGTAATTTCTCCGCATTGCAAGGTGCAATTCTGAAATTTTTTGCTTTTTCCTGCTCCTCTCAGCATGATAAAGAAGATTCAAAGAGAGTGAGATGCCAGCTCCTTTCATTCAGTCAGTAGCTTCAATCATTTCTGGACGTTTTTCAATGGCAAAAATCAATGAATATTGTAAATGCACAAACAGTAATTTCTCCGCATTGCAAGGTGCAATTCTGAAATTTTTTGCTTTTTCCTGCTCCTCTTAGCATGATAAAGAAGATTCGAAGAGAGTGAGATGCCAGCTACTTTCATTCAGTCAGTAGCTTCAATCATTTCTGGACGTTTTTCAATGGTAAAAATCAATGAATATTGTAAATGCACAAACAGTAATTTCTCCACATTGCAAGGTGCAATTCTGAAATTTTTTGCTTTTTCCTGCTCCTCTTAGCATGATAAAGAAGATTCAAAGAGAGTGAGATGCCAGCTCCTTTCATTCAGTCAGTAGCTTCAAACATTTCTGGTATATGAATAACATGATGTTTTTCAATGGCAAAAATCAATGAATATTGTAAATGCACAAACAGTAATTTCTCCGCATTGCAAGGTGCAATTCTGAAATTTTTTGCTTTTTCCTGCTCCTCTTAGCATGATAAAGAAGATTCAAAGAGAGTGAGATGCCAGCTCCTTTCATTCAGTCAGTAGCTTCAATCATTTCTGGATGTTTTTCAATGGCAAAAATCAATGAATATTGTAAATGCACAAACTGTAATTTCTCCGCATTGCAAGGTGCAATTCTGAAATTTTTTGCTTTTTCCTGCTCCTCTTAGCATGATAAAGAAGATTCAAAGAGAGTGAGATGCCAGCTCCTTTCATTCAGTCAGTAGCTTCAATCATTTCTGGACGTTTTTCAATGGCAAAAATCAATGAATATTGTAAATGCACAAACAGTAATTTCTCCGCATTGCAAGGTGCAATTCTGAAATTTTTTGCTTTTTCCTGCTCCTCTTAGCATGATAAAGAAGATTCAAAGAGAGTGAGATGCCAGCTCCTTTCATTCAGTCAGTAGCTTCAATCATTTCTGGACGTTTTTCAATGGCAAAAATCAATGAATATTGTAAATGCACAAACAGTAATTTCTCCGCATTGCAAGGTGCAATTCTGAAATTTTTTGCTTTTTCCCGCTCCTCTTAGCATGATAAAGAAGATTCAAAGAGAGTGAGGTGCCAGCTCCTTTCATTCAGTCAGTAGCTTCAAACATTTCTGGTATATGAATAACATGTTTTTCAATGGCAAAAATCAATGAATATTGTAAATGCACAAACAGTAATTTCTCCGCATTGCAAGGTGCAATTCTGAAATTTTTTGATTTTTCCTGCTCCTCTTAGCATGATAAAGAAGATTCAAAGAGAGTGAGATGCCAGCTCCTTTCATTCAGTCAGTAGCTTCAATCATTTCTGGACGTTTTTCAATGGCAAAAATCAATGAATATTGTAAAAGCACAAAGAGTAATTTCTCCGCATTGCAAGGTGCAATTCTGAAATTTTTTGCTTTTTCCTGCTCCTCTTAGCATGATAAAGAAGATTCAAAGAGAGTGAGATGCCAGCTCCTTTCATTCAGTCAGTAGCTTCAAACATTTCTGGTATATGAATAACATGATGTTTTTCAATGGCAAAAATCAATGAATATTGTAAATGCACAAACAGTAATTTCTCCGCATTGCAAGGTGCAATTCTGAAATTTTTTGCTTTTTCCTGCTCCTCTTAGCATGATAAAGAAGATTCAAAGAGAGTGAGATGCCAGCTCCTTTCATTCAGTCAGTAGCTTCAAACATTTCTGGTATATGAATAACGATGTTTTTCAATGGCAAAAATCAATGAATATTGTAAATGCACAAACAGTAATTTCTCCGCATTGCAAGGTGCAAGTCTGAAATTTTTTGCTTTTTCCTGCTCCTCTTAGCATGATAAAGAAGATTCAAAGAGAGTGAGATGCCAGCTACTTTCATTCAGTCAGTAGCTTCAATCATTTCTGGACGTTTTTCAATGGTAAAAATCAATGAATATTGTAAATGCACAAACAGTAATTTCTCCACATTGCAAGGTGCAATTCTGAAATTTTTTGCTTTTTCCTGCTCCTATTAGCATGATAAAGAAGATTCAAAGAGAGTGAGATGCCAGCTCCTTTCATTCAGTCAGTAGCTTCAATCATTTCTGGACGTTTTTCAGTGGCAAAAATCAATGAATATTGTAAATGCACAAACAGTAATTTCTCTGCATTGCAAGGTGCAATTCTGAAATTTTTTGCTTTTTCCTGCTCCTCTTAGCATGATAAAGAAGATTCAAAGAGAGTGAGATGCCAGCTCCTTTCATTCAGTCAGTACCTTCAATCATTTCTGGACGTTTTTCAATGGCAAAAATCAATGAATATTGTAAATGCACAAACAGTAATTTCTCCGCATTGCAAGGTGCAATTCTGAAATTTTTTGCTTTTTCCCGCTCCTCTTAGCATGATAAAGAAGATTCAAAGAGAGTGAGGTGCCAGCTCCTTTCATTCAGTCAGTAGCTTCAAACATTTCTGGTATATGAATAACATGTTTTTCAATGGCAAAAATCAATGAATATTGTAAATGCACAAACAGTAATTTCTCCGCATTGCAATGTGCAATTCTGAAATTTTTTGATTTTTCCTGCTCCTCTTAGCATGATAAAGAAGATTCAAAGAGAGTGAGATGCCAGCTCCTTTCATTCAGTCAGTAGCTTCAATCATTTCTGGACGTTTTTCAATGGCAAAAATCAATGAATATTGTAAATGCACAAACAGTAATTTCTCCGCATTGCAAGGTGCAATTCTGAAATTTTTTGCTTTTTCCTGCTCCTCTTAGCATGATAAAGAAGATTCCAAGAGAGTGAGATGCCAGCTCCTTTCATTCAGTCAGTAGCTTCAATCATTTCTGGACGTTTTTCAATGGCAAAAATCAATGAATATTGTAAATGCACAAACAGTAATTTCTCCGCATTGCAAGGTGCAATTCTGAAATTTTTTGCTTTTTCCTGCTCCTCTTAGCATGATAAAGAAGATTCAAAGAGAGTGAGATGCCAGCTCCTTTCATTCAGTCAGTAGCTTCAAACATTTCTGGTATATGAATAACATGATGTTTTTCAATGGCAAAAATCAATGAATATTGTAAATGCACAAACAGTAATTTCTCCGCATTGCAAGGTGCAAGTCTGAAATTTTTTGCTTTTTCCTGCTCCTCTTAGCATGATAAAGAAGATTCAAAGAGAGTGAGATGCCAGCTCCTTTCATTCAGTCAGTAGCTTCAATCATTTCTGGATGTTTTTCAATGGCAAAAATCAATGAATATTGTAAATGCACAAACAGTAATTTCTCCGCATTGCAAGGTGCAATTCTGAAATTTTTTGCTTTTTCCTGCTCCTCTTAGCATGATAAAAAAGATTCAAAGAGAGTGAGATGTCAGCTCCTTTCATTCAGTCAGTAGCTTCAAACATTTCTGGTATATGAATAACATGATGTTTTTCAATGGCAAAAATCAATGAATATTGTAAATGCACAAACAGTAATTTCTCCGCATTGCAAGGTGCAATTCTGAAATTTTTTGCTTTTTCCTGCTCCTCTTAGCATGATAAAGAAGATTCAAAGAGAGTGAGATGCCAGCTCCTTTCATTCAGTCAGTAGCTTCAAACATTTCTGGTATATGAATAACATGATGTTTTTCAATGGCAAAAATCAATGAATATTGTAAATGCACAAACAGTAATTTCTCCGCATTGCAAGGTGCAAGTCTGAAATTTTTTTGCTTTTTCCTGCTCCTCTTAGCATGATAAAGAAGATTCAAAGAGAGTGAGATGCCAGCTACTTTCATTCAGTCAGTAGCTTCAATCATTTCTGGACGTTTTTCAATGGTAAAAATCAATGAATATTGTAAATGCACAAACAGTAATTTCTCCACATTGCAAGGTGCAATTCTAAAATTTTTTGCTTTTTCCTGCTCCTCTTAGCATGATAAAGAAGATTCAAAGAGAGTGAGATGCCAGCTCCTTTCATTCAGTCAGTAGCTTCAAACATTTCTGGTATATGAATAACATGATGTTTTTCAATGGCAAAAATCAATGAATATTGTAAATGCACAAACAGTAATTTCTCCGCATTGCAAGGTGCAATTCTGAAATTTTTTGCTTTTTCCTGCTCCTCTTAGCATGATAAAGAAGATTCAAAGAGAGTGAGATGCCAGCTCCTTTCATTCAGTCAGTAGCTTCAAACATTTCTGGTATATGAATAACATGATGTTTTTCAATGGCAAAAATCAATGAATATTGTAAATGCACAAACAGTAATTTCTCCGCATTGCAAGGTGCAAGTCTGAAATTTTTTGCTTTTTCCTGCTCCTCTTAGCATGATAAAGAAGATTCAAAGAGAGTGAGATGCCAGCTACTTTCATTCAGTCAGTAGCTTCAATCATTTCTGGACGTTTTTCAATGGTAAAAATCAATGAATATTGTAAATGCACAAACAGTAATTTCTCCACATTGCAAGGTGCAATTCTGAAATTTTTTGCTTTTTCCTGCTCCTCTTAGCATGATAAAGAAGATTCAAAGAGAGTGAGATGCCAGCTCCTTTCATTCAGTCAGTAGCTTCAAACATTTCTGGTATATGAATAACATGATGTTTTTCAATGGCAAAAATCAATGAATATTGTAAATGCACAAACAGTAATTTCTCCGCATTGCAAGGTGCAATTCTGAAATTTTTTGCTTTTTCCTGCTCCTCTTAGCATGATAAAGAAGATTCAAAGAGAGTGAGATGCCAGCTCCTTTCATTCAGTCAGTAGCTTCAATCATTTCTGGATGTTTTTCAATGGCAAAAATCAATGAATATTGTAAATGCACAAACTGTAATTTCTCCGCATTGCAAGGTGCAATTCTGAAATTTTTTGCTTTTTCCTGCTCCTCTTAGCATGATAAAGAAGATTCAAAGAGAGTGAGATGCCAGCTCCTTTCATTCAGTCAGTAGCTTCAATCATTTCTGGACGTTTTTCAATGGCAAAAACCAATGAATATTGTAAATGCACAAACAGTAATTTCTCCGCATTGCAAGGTGCAATTCTGAAATTTTTTGCTTTTTCCTGCTCCTCTTAGCATGATAAAGAAGATTCAAAGAGAGTGAGATGCCAGCTCCTTTCATTCAGTCAGTACCTTCAATCATTTCTGGACGTTTTTCAATGGCAAAAATCAATGAATATTGTAAATGCACAAACAGTAATTTCTCCGCATTGCAAGGTGCAATTCTGAAATTTTTTGCTTTTTCCCGCTCCTCTTAGCATGATAAAGAAGATTCAAAGAGAGTGAGGTGCCAGCTCCTTTCATTCAGTCAGTAGCTTCAAACATTTCTGGTATATGAATAACATGTTTTTCAATGGCAAAAATCAATGAATATTGTAAATGCACAAACAGTAATTTCTCCGCATTGCAAGGTGCAATTCTGAAATTTTTTGCTTTTTCCTGCTCCTCTTAGCATGATAAAGAAGATTCAAAGAGAGTGAGATGCCAGCTCCTTTCATTCAGTCAGTAGCTTCAATCATTTCTGGACGTTTTTCAATGGCAAAAATCAATGAATATTGTAAATGCACAAACAGTAATTTCTCCGCATTGCAAGGTGCAATTCTGAAATTTTTTGCTTTTTCCTGCTCCTCTTAGCATGATAAAGAAGATTCAAAGAGAGTGAGATGTCAGCTCCTTTCATTCAGTCAGTAGCTTCAAACATTTCTGGTATATGAATAACATGATGTTTTTC
The DNA here is from genome assembly GCF_046119375.1 of Phyllobates terribilis. NCBI lineage: Eukaryota > Metazoa > Chordata > Amphibia > Anura > Dendrobatidae > Phyllobates > Phyllobates terribilis. The sequence continues at coordinate 40,930 of NW_027367619.1, forward strand.
AATGGCAAAAATCAATGAATATTGTAAATGCACAAACAGTAATTTCTCCGCATTGCAAGGTGCAATTCTGAAATTTTTTGCTTTTTCCTGCTCCTCTTAGCATGATAAAGAAGATTCAAAGAGAGTGAGATGCCAGCTCCTTTCGTTCAGTCAGTAGCTTCAATCATTTCTGGACGTTTTTCAATGGCAAAAACCAATGAATATTGTAAATGCACAAACAGTAATTTCTCCGCATTGCAAGGTGCAATTCTGAAATTTTTTGCTTTTTCCTGCTCCTCTTAGCATGATAAAGAAGATTCAAAGAGAGTGAGATGCCAGCTCCTTTCATTCAGTCAGTACCTTCAATCATTTCTGGACGTTTTTCAATGGCAAAAATCAATGAATATTGTAAATGCACAAACTAATTTCTCCGCATTGCAAGGTGCAATTCTGAAATTTTTTGCTTTTTCCCGCTCCTCTTAGCATGATAAAGAAGATTCAAAGAGAGTGAGGTGCCAGCTCCTTTCATTCAGTCAGTAGCTTCAAACATTTCTGGTATATGAATAACATGTTTTTCAATGGCAAAAATCAATGAATATTGTAAATGCACAAACAGTAATTTCTCCGCATTGCAAGGTGCAATTCTGAAATTTTTTGCTTTTTCCTGCTCCTCTTAGCATGATAAAGAAGATTCAAAGAGAGTGAGATGCCAGCTCCTTTCATTCAGTCAGTAGCTTCAATCATTTCTGGACGTTTTTCAATGGCAAAAATCAATGAATATTGTAAATGCACAAACAGTAATTTCTCCGCATTGCAAGGTGCAATTCTGAAATTTTTTGCTTTTTCCTGCTCCTCTTAGCATGATAAAGAAGATTCAAAGAGAGTGAGATGTCAGCTCCTTTCATTCAGTCAGTAGCTTCAAACATTTCTGGTATATGAATAACATGATGTTTTTCAATGGCAAAAATCAATGAATATTGTAAATGCACAAACAGTAATTTCTCCGCATTGCAAGGTGCAATTCTGAAATTTTTTGCTTTTTCCTGCTCCTCTTAGCATGATAAAGAAGATTCAAAGAGAGTGAGATGCCAGCTCCTTTCATTCAGTCAGTAGCTTCAATCATTTCTGGATGTTTTTCAATGGCAAAAATCAATGAATATTGTAAATGCACAAACAGTAATTTCTCCGCATTGCAAGGTGCAATTCTGAAATTTTTTGCTTTTTCCTGCTCCTCTTAGCATGATAAAGAAGATTCAAAGAGAGTGAGATGCCAGCTCCTTTCATTCAGTCAGTAGCTTCAATCATTTCTGGACGTTTTTCAATGGCAAAAATCAATGAATATTGTAAATGCACAAACAGTAATTTCTCCGCATTGCAAGGTGCAATTCTGAAATTTTTTGCTTTTTCCTGCTCCTCTTAGCATGATAAAGAAGATTCAAAGAGAGTGAGATGTCAGCTCCTTTCATTCAGTCAGTAGCTTCAAACATTTCTGGTATATGAATAACATGATGTTTTTCAATGGCAAAAATCAATGAATATTGTAAATGCACAAACAGTAATTTCTCCGCATTGCAAGGTGCAATTCTGAAATTTTTTGCTTTTTCCTGCTCCTCTTAGCATGATAAAGAAGATTCAAAGAGAGTGAGATGCCAGCTCCTTTCATTCAGTCAGTAGCTTCAATCATTTCTGGATGTTTTTCAATGGCAAAAATCAATGAATATTGTAAATGCACAAACAGTAATTTCTCCGCATTGCAAGGTGCAATTCTGAAACTTTTTGCTTTTTCCTGCTCCTCTTAGCATGATAAAGAAGATTCAAAGAGAGTGAGATGCCAGCTCCTTTCGTTCAGTCAGTAGCTTCAATCATTTCTGGACGTTTTTCAATGGCAAAAATCATTGAATATTATAAATGCACAAACAGTAATTTCTCCGCATTGCAAGGTGCAATTCTGAAATTTTTTACTTTTTCCTGCTCCTCTTAGCATGATAAAGAAGATTCAAAGAGAGTGAGATGCCAGCTCCTTTCATTCAGTCAGTAGCTTCAATCATTTCTGGTATATGAATAACATGATGTTTTTCAATGGCAAAAATCAATGAATATTGTAAATGCACAAACAGTAATTTCTCCGCATTGCAAGGTGCAATTCTGAAATTTTTTGCTTTTTCCTGCTCCTCTTAGCATGATAAAGAAGATTCAAAGAGAGTGAGATGCCAGCTCCTTTCATTCAGTCAGTAGCTTCAAACATTTCTGGTATATGAATAACATGATGTTTTTCAATGGCAAAAATCAATGAATATTGTAAATGCACAAACAGTAATTTCTCCGCATTGCAAGGTGCAAGTCTGAGATTTTTTGCTTTTTCCTGCTCCTGTTAGCATGATAAAGAAGATTCAAAGAGAGTGAGATGCCAGCTACTTTCATTCAGTCAGTAGCTTCAATCATTTCTGGACGTTTTTCAATGGTAAAAATCAATGAATATTGTAAATGCACAAACAGTAATTTCTCCACATTGCAAGGTGCAATTCTGAAATTTTTTGCTTTTTCCTGCTCCTCTTAGCATGATAAAGAAGATTCAAAGAGAGTGAGATGCCAGCTCCTTTCATTCAGTCAGTAGCTTCAAACATTTCTGGTATATGAATAACATGATGTTTTTCAATGGCAAAAATCAATGAATATTGTAAATGCACAAACAGTAATTTCTCCGCATTGCAAGGTGCAATTCTGAAATTTTTTGCTTTTTCCTGCTCCTCTTAGCATGATAAAGAAGATTCAAAGAGAGTGAGATGCCAGCTCCTTTCATTCAGTCAGTAGCTTCAATCATTTCTGGATGTTTTTCAATGGCAAAAATCAATAAATATTGTAAATGCACAAACTGTAATTTCTCCGCATTGCAAGGTGCAATTCTGAAATTTTTTGCTTTTTCCTGCTCCTCTTAGCATGATAAAGAAGATTCAAAGAGAGTGAGATGCCAGCTCCTTTCATTCAGTCAGTAGCTTCAATCATTTCTGGACGTTTTTCAGTGGCAAAAATCAATGAATATTGTAAATGCACAAACAGTAATTTCTCCGCATTGCAAGGTGCAATTCTGAAATTTTTTGCTTTTTCCTGCTCCTCTTAGCATGATAAAGAAGATTCAAAGAGAGTGAGATGCCAGCTCCTTTCATTCAGTCAGTACCTTCAATCATTTCTGGACGTTTTTCAATGGCAAAAATCAATGAATATTGTAAATGCACAAACAGTAATTTCTCCGCATTGCAAGGTGCAAGTCTGAAATTTTTTGCTTTTTCCTGCTCCTCTTAGCATGATAAAGAAGATTCGAAGAGAGTGAGATGCCAGCTACTTTCATTCAGTCAGTAGCTTCAATCATTTCTGGACGTTTTTCAATGGTAAAAATCAATGAATATTGTAAATGCACAAACAGTAATTTCTCCACATTGCAAGGTGCAATTCTGAAATTTTTTGCTTTTTCCTGCTCCTCTTAGCATGATAAAGAAGATTCAAAGAGAGTGAGATGCCAGCTCCTTTCATTCAGTCAGTAGCTTCAAACATTTCTGGTATATGAATAACATGATGTTTTTCAATGGCAAAAATCAATGAATATTGTAAATGCACAAACAGTAATTTCTCCGCATTGCAAGGTGCAATTCTGAAATTTTTTGCTTTTTCCTGCTCCTCTTAGCATGATAAAGAAGATTCAAAGAGAGTGAGATGCCAGCTCCTTTCATTCAGTCAGTAGCTTCAAACATTTCTGGTATATGAATAACATGATGTTTTTCAATGGCAAAAATCAATGAATATTGTAAATGCACAAACAGTAATTTCTCCGCATTGCAAGGTGCAATTCTGAAATTTTTTGCTTTTTCCTGCTCCTCTTAGCATGATAAAGAAGATTCAAAGAGAGTGAGATGCCAGCTCCTTTCATTCAGTCAGTAGCTTCAATCATTTCTGGATGTTTTTCAATGGCAAAAATCAATGAATATTGTAAATGCACAAACAGTAATTTCTCCGCATTGCAAGGTGCAATTCTGAAATTTTTTGCTTTTTCCTGCTCCTCTTAGCATGATAAAGAAGATTCAAAGAGAGTGAGATGTCAGCTCCTTTCATTCAGTCAGTAGCTTCAAACATTTCTGGTATATGAATAACATGATGTTTTTCAATGGCAAAAATCAATGAATATTGTAAATGCACAAACAGTAATTTCTCCGCATTGCAAGGTGCAATTCTGAAATTTTTTGCTTTTTCCTGCTCCTCTTAGCATGATAAAGAAGATTCAAAGAGAGTGAGATGCCAGCTCCTTTCATTCAGTCAGTAGCTTCAAACATTTCTGGTATATGAATAACATGATGTTTTTCAATGGCAAAAATCAATGAATATTGTAAATGCACAAACAGTAATTTCTCCGCATTGCAAGGTGCAAGTCTGAAATTTTTTTGCTTTTTCCTGCTCCTCTTAGCATGATAAAGAAGATTCAAAGAGAGTGAGATGCCAGCTACTTTCATTCAGTCAGTAGCTTCAATCATTTCTGGACGTTTTTCAATGGTAAAAATCAATGAATATTGTAAATGCACAAACAGTAATTTCTCCACATTGCAAGGTGCAATTCTGAAATTTTTTGCTTTTTCCTGCTCCTCTTAGCATGATAAAGAAGATTCAAAGAGAGTGAGATGCCAGCTCCTTTCATTCAGTCAGTAGCTTCAAACATTTCTGGTATATGAATAACATGATGTTTTTCAATGGCAAAAATCAATGAATATTGTAAATGCACAAACAGTAATTTCTCCGCATTGCAAGGTGCAATTCTGAAATTTTTTGCTTTTTCCTGCTCCTCTTAGCATGATAAAGAAGATTCAAAGAGAGTGAGATGCCAGCTCCTTTCATTCAGTCAGTAGCTTCAAACATTTCTGGTATATGAATAACATGATGTTTTTCAATGGCAAAAATCAATGAATATTGTAAATGCACAAACAGTAATTTCTCCGCATTGCAAGGTGCAAGTCTGAAATTTTTTGCTTTTTCCTGCTCCTCTTAGCATGATAAAGAAGATTCAAAGAGAGTGAGATGCCAGCTACTTTCATTCAGTCAGTAGCTTCAATCATTTCTGGACGTTTTTCAATGGTAAAAATCAATGAATATTGTAAATGCACAAACAGTAATTTCTCCACATTGCAAGGTGCAATTCTGAAATTTTTTGCTTTTTCCTGCTCCTCTTAGCATGATAAAGAAGATTCAAAGAGAGTGAGATGCCAGCTCCTTTCATTCAGTCAGTAGCTTCAAACATTTCTGGTATATGAATAACATGATGTTTTTCAATGGCAAAAATCAATGAATATTGTAAATGCACAAACAGTAATTTCTCCGCATTGCAAGGTGCAATTCTGAAATTTTTTGCTTTTTCCTGCTCCTCTTAGCATGATAAAGAAGATTCAAAGAGAGTGAGATGCCAGCTCCTTTCATTCAGTCAGTAGCTTCAATCATTTCTGGATGTTTTTCAATGGCAAAAATCAATGAATATTGTAAATGCACAAACTGTAATTTCTCCGCATTGCAAGGTGCAATTCTGAAATTTTTTGCTTTTTCCTGCTCCTCTTAGCATGATAAAGAAGATTCAAAGAGAGTGAGATGCCAGCTCCTTTCATTCAGTCAGTAGCTTCAATCATTTCTGGACGTTTTTCAATGGCAAAAACCAATGAATATTGTAAATGCACAAACAGTAATTTCTCCGCATTGCAAGGTGCAATTCTGAAATTTTTTGCTTTTTCCTGCTCCTCTTAGCATGATAAAGAAGATTCAAAGAGAGTGAGATGCCAGCTCCTTTCATTCAGTCAGTACCTTCAATCATTTCTGGACGTTTTTCAATGGCAAAAATCAATGAATATTGTAAATGCACAAACAGTAATTTCTCCGCATTGCAAGGTGCAATTCTGAAATTTTTTGCTTTTTCCCGCTCCTCTTAGCATGATAAAGAAGATTCAAAGAGAGTGAGGTGCCAGCTCCTTTCATTCAGTCAGTAGCTTCAAACATTTCTGGTATATGAATAACATGTTTTTCAATGGCAAAAATCAATGAATATTGTAAATGCACAAACAGTAATTTCTCCGCATTGCAAGGTGCAATTCTGAAATTTTTTGCTTTTTCCTGCTCCTCTTAGCATGATAAAGAAGATTCAAAGAGAGTGAGATGCCAGCTCCTTTCATTCAGTCAGTAGCTTCAATCATTTCTGGACGTTTTTCAATGGCAAAAATCAATGAATATTGTAAATGCACAAACAGTAATTTCTCCGCATTGCAAGGTGCAATTCTGAAATTTTTTGCTTTTTCCTGCTCCTCTTAGCATGATAAAGAAGATTCAAAGAGAGTGAGATGTCAGCTCCTTTCATTCAGTCAGTAGCTTCAAACATTTCTGGTATATGAATAACATGATGTTTTTCAATGGCAAAAATCAATGAATATTGTAAATGCACAAACAGTAATTTCTCCGCATTGCAAGGTGCAATTCTGAAATTTTTTGCTTTTTCCTGCTCCTCTTAGCATGATAAAGAAGATTCAAAGAGAGTGAGATGCCAGCTCCTTTCGTTCAGTCAGTAGCTTCAATCATTTCTGGACGTTTTTCAATGGCAAAAACCAATGAATATTGTAAATGCACAAACAGTAATTTCTCCGCATTGCAAGGTGCAATTCTGAAATTTTTTGCTTTTTCCTGCTCCTCTTAGCATGATAAAGAAGATTCAAAGAGAGTGAGATGCCAGCTCCTTTCATTCAGTCAGTACCTTCAATCATTTCTGGACGTTTTTCAATGGCAAAAATCAATGAATATTGTAAATGCACAAACTAATTTCTCCGCATTGCAAGGTGCAATTCTGAAATTTTTTGCTTTTTCCCGCTCCTCTTAGCATGATAAAGAAGATTCAAAGAGAGTGAGGTGCCAGCTCCTTTCATTCAGTCAGTAGCTTCAAACATTTCTGGTATATGAATAACATGTTTTTCAATGGCAAAAATCAATGAATATTGTAAATGCACAAACAGTAATTTCTCCGCATTGCAAGGTGCAATTCTGAAATTTTTTGCTTTTTCCTGCTCCTCTTAGCATGATAAAGAAGATTCAAAGAGAGTGAGATGCCAGCTCCTTTCATTCAGTCAGTAGCTTCAATCATTTCTGGACGTTTTTCAATGGCAAAAATCAATGAATATTGTAAATGCACAAACAGTAATTTCTCCGCATTGCAAGGTGCAATTCTGAAATTTTTTGCTTTTTCCTGCTCCTCTTAGCATGATAAAGAAGATTCAAAGAGAGTGAGATGTCAGCTCCTTTCATTCAGTCAGTAGCTTCAAACATTTCTGGTATATGAATAACATGATGTTTTTCAATGGCAAAAATCAATGAATATTGTAAATGCACAAACAGTAATTTCTCCGCATTGCAAGGTGCAATTCTGAAATTTTTTGCTTTTTCCTGCTCCTCTTAGCATGATAAAGAAGATTCAAAGAGAGTGAGATGCCAGCTCCTTTCATTCAGTCAGTAGCTTCAATCATTTCTGGATGTTTTTCAATGGCAAAAATCAATGAATATTGTAAATGCACAAACAGTAATTTCTCCGCATTGCAAGGTGCAATTCTGAAATTTTTTGCTTTTTCCTGCTCCTCTTAGCATGATAAAGAAGATTCAAAGAGAGTGAGATGCCAGCTCCTTTCATTCAGTCAGTAGCTTCAATCATTTCTGGACGTTTTTCAATGGCAAAAATCAATGAATATTGTAAATGCACAAACAGTAATTTCTCCGCATTGCAAGGTGCAATTCTGAAATTTTTTGCTTTTTCCTGCTCCTCTTAGCATGATAAAGAAGATTCAAAGAGAGTGAGATGTCAGCTCCTTTCATTCAGTCAGTAGCTTCAAACATTTCTGGTATATGAATAACATGATGTTTTTCAATGGCAAAAATCAATGAATATTGTAAATGCACAAACAGTAATTTCTCCGCATTGCAAGGTGCAATTCTGAAATTTTTTGCTTTTTCCTGCTCCTCTTAGCATGATAAAGAAGATTCAAAGAGAGTGAGATGCCAGCTACTTTCATTCAGTCAGTAGCTTCAATCATTTCTGGACGTTTTTCAATGGTAAAAATCAATGAATATTGTAAATGCACAAACAGTAATTTCTCCACATTGCAAGGTGCAATTCTGAAATTTTTTGCTTTTTCCTGCTCCTCTTAGCATGATAAAGAAGATTCAAAGAGAGTGAGATGCCAGCTCCTTTCATTCAGTCAGTAGCTTCAAACATTTCTGGTATATGAATAACATGATGTTTTTCAATGGCAAAAATCAATGAATATTGTAAATGCACAAACAGTAATTTCTCCGCATTGCAAGGTGCAATTCTGAAATTTTTTGCTTTTTCCTGCTCCTCTTAGCATGATAAAGAAGATTCAAAGAGAGTGAGATGCCAGCTCCTTTCATTCAGTCAGTAGCTTCAATCATTTCTGGATGTTTTTCAATGGCAAAAATCAATGAATATTGTAAATGCACAAACTGTAATTTCTCCGCATTGCAAGGTGCAATTCTGAAATTTTTTGCTTTTTCCTGCTCCTCTTAGCATGATAAAGAAGATTCAAAGAGAGTGAGATGCCAGCTCCTTTCATTCAGTCAGTAGCTTCAATCATTTCTGGACGTTTTTCAATGGCAAAAACCAATGAATATTGTAAATGCACAAACAGTAATTTCTCCGCATTGCAAGGTGCAATTCTGAAATTTTTTGCTTTTTCCTGCTCCTCTTAGCATGATAAAGAAGATTCAAAGAGAGTGAGATGCCAGCTCCTTTCATTCAGTCAGTACCTTCAATCATTTCTGGACGTTTTTCAATGGCAAAAATCAATGAATATTGTAAATGCACAAACAGTAATTTCTCCGCATTGCAAGGTGCAATTCTGAAATTTTTTGCTTTTTCCCGCTCCTCTTAGCATGATAAAGAAGATTCAAAGAGAGTGAGGTGCCAGCTCCTTTCATTCAGTCAGTAGCTTCAAACATTTCTGGTATATGAATAACATGTTTTTCAATGGCAAAAATCAATGAATATTGTAAATGCACAAACAGTAATTTCTCCGCATTGCAAGGTGCAATTCTGAAATTTTTTGCTTTTTCCTGCTCCTCTTAGCATGATAAAGAAGATTCAAAGAGAGTGAGATGCCAGCTCCTTTCATTCAGTCAGTAGCTTCAATCATTTCTGGACGTTTTTCAATGGCAAAAATCAATGAATATTGTAAATGCACAAACAGTAATTTCTCCGCATTGCAAGGTGCAATTCTGAAATTTTTTGCTTTTTCCTGCTCCTCTTAGCATGATAAAGAAGATTCAAAGAGAGTGAGATGTCAGCTCCTTTCATTCAGTCAGTAGCTTCAAACATTTCTGGTATATGAATAACATGATGTTTTTCAATGGCAAAAATCAATGAATATTGTAAATGCACAAACAGTAATTTCTCCGCATTGCAAGGTGCAATTCTGAAATTTTTTGCTTTTTCCTGCTCCTCTTAGCATGATAAAGAAGATTCAAAGAGAGTGAGATGCCAGCTCCTTTCATTCAGTCAGTAGCTTCAATCATTTCTGGATGTTTTTCAATGGCAAAAATCAATGAATATTGTAAATGCACAAACAGTAATTTCTCCGCATTGCAAGGTGCAATTCTGAAATTTTTTGCTTTTTCCTGCTCCTCTTAGCATGATAAAGAAGATTCAAAGAGAGTGAGATGCCAGCTCCTTTCATTCAGTCAGTAGCTTCAATCATTTCTGGACGTTTTTCAATGGCAAAAATCAATGAATATTGTAAATGCACAAACAGTAATTTCTCCGCATTGCAAGGTGCAATTCTGAAATTTTTTGCTTTTTCCTGCTCCTCTTAGCATGATAAAGAAGATTCAAAGAGAGTGAGATGTCAGCTCCTTTCATTCAGTCAGTAGCTTCAAACATTTCTGGTATATGAATAACATGATGTTTTTCAATGGCAAAAATCAATGAATATTGTAAATGCACAAACAGTAATTTCTCCGCATTGCAAGGTGCAATTCTGAAATTTTTTGCTTTTTCCTGCTCCTCTTAGCATGATAAAGAAGATTCAAAGAGAGTGAGATGCCAGCTACTTTCATTCAGTCAGTAGCTTCAATCATTTCTGGACGTTTTTCAATGGTAAAAATCAATGAATATTGTAAATGCACAAACAGTAATTTCTCCACATTGCAAGGTGCAATTCTGAAATTTTTTGCTTTTTCCTGCTCCTCTTAGCATGATAAAGAAGATTCAAAGAGAGTGAGATGCCAGCTCCTTTCATTCAGTCAGTAGCTTCAAACATTTCTGGTATATGAATAACATGATGTTTTTCAATGGCAAAAATCAATGAATATTGTAAATGCACAAACAGTAATTTCTCCGCATTGCAAGGTGCAATTCTGAAATTTTTTGCTTTTTCCTGCTCCTCTTAGCATGATAAAGAAGATTCAAAGAGAGTGAGATGCCAGCTCCTTTCATTCAGTCAGTAGCTTCAATCATTTCTGGATGTTTTTCAATGGCAAAAATCAATGAATATTGTAAATGCACAAACTGTAATTTCTCCGCATTGCAAGGTGCAATTCTGAAATTTTTTGCTTTTTCCTGCTCCTCTTAGCATGATAAAGAAGATTCAAAGAGAGTGAGATGCCAGCTCCTTTCATTCAGTCAGTAGCTTCAATCATTTCTGGACGTTTTTCAATGGCAAAAACCAATGAATATTGTAAATGCACAAACAGTAATTTCTCCGCATTGCAAGGTGCAATTCTGAAATTTTTTGCTTTTTCCTGCTCCTCTTAGCATGATAAAGAAGATTCAAAGAGAGTGAGATGCCAGCTCCTTTCATTCAGTCAGTACCTTCAATCATTTCTGGACGTTTTTCAATGGCAAAAATCAATGAATATTGTAAATGCACAAACAGTAATTTCTCCGCATTGCAAGGTGCAATTCTGAAATTGTTTGCTTTTTCCCGCTCCTCTTAGCATGATAAAGAAGATTCAAAGAGAGTGAGGTGCCAGCTCCTTTCATTCAGTCAGTAGCTTCAAACATTTCTGGTATATGAATAACATGTTTTTCAATGGCAAAAATCAATGAATATTGTAAATGCACAAACAGTAATTTCTCCGCATTGCAAGGTGCAATTCTGAAATTTTTTGCTTTTTCCTGCTCCTCTTAGCATGATAAAGAAGATTCAAAGAGAGTGAGATGCCAGCTCCTTTCATTCAGTCAGTAGCTTCAATCATTTCTGGACGTTTTTCAATGGCAAAAATCAATGAATATTGTAAATGCACAAACAGTAATTTCTCCGCATTGCAAGGTGCAATTCTGAAATTTTTTGCTTTTTCCTGCTCCTCTTAGCATGATAAAGAAGATTCAAAGAGAGTGAGATGTCAGCTCCTTTCATTCAGTCAGTAGCTTCAAACATTTCTGGTATATGAATAACATGATGTTTTTCAATGGCAAAAATCAATGAATATTGTAAATGCACAAACAGTAATTTCTCCGCATTGCAAGGTGCAATTCTGAAATTTTTTGCTTTTTCCTGCTCCTCTTAGCATGATAAAGAAGATTCAAAGAGAGTGAGATGCCAGCTCCTTTCGTTCAGTCAGTAGCTTCAATCATTTCTGGACGTTTTTCAATGGCAAAAACCAATGAATATTGTAAATGCACAAACAGTAATTTCTCCGCATTGCAAGGTGCAATTCTGAAATTTTTTGCTTTTTCCTGCTCCTCTTAGCATGATAAAGAAGATTCAAAGAGAGTGAGATGCCAGCTCCTTTCATTCAGTCAGTACCTTCAATCATTTCTGGACGTTTTTCAATGGCAAAAATCAATGAATATTGTAAATGCACAAACTAATTTCTCCGCATTGCAAGGTGCAATTCTGAAATTTTTTGCTTTTTCCCGCTCCTCTTAGCATGATAAAGAAGATTCAAAGAGAGTGAGGTGCCAGCTCCTTTCATTCAGTCAGTAGCTTCAAACATTTCTGGTATATGAATAACATGTTTTTCAATGGCAAAAATCAATGAATATTGTAAATGCACAAACAGTAATTTCTCCGCATTGCAAGGTGCAATTCTGAAATTTTTTGCTTTTTCCTGCTCCTCTTAGCATGATAAAGAAGATTCAAAGAGAGTGAGATGCCAGCTCCTTTCATTCAGTCAGTAGCTTCAATCATTTCTGGACGTTTTTCAATGGCAAAAATCAATGAATATTGTAAATGCACAAACAGTAATTTCTCCGCATTGCAAGGTGCAATTCTGAAATTTTTTGCTTTTTCCTGCTCCTCTTAGCATGATAAAGAAGATTCAAAGAGAGTGAGATGTCAGCTCCTTTCATTCAGTCAGTAGCTTCAAACATTTCTGGTATATGAATAACATGATGTTTTTCAATGGCAAAAATCAATGAATATTGTAAATGCACAAACAGTAATTTCTCCGCATTGCAAGGTGCAATTCTGAAATTTTTTGCTTTTTCCTGCTCCTCTTAGCATGATAAAGAAGATTCAAAGAGAGTGAGATGCCAGCTCCTTTCATTCAGTCAGTAGCTTCAATCATTTCTGGATGTTTTTCAATGGCAAAAATCAATGAATATTGTAAATGCACAAACAGTAATTTCTCCGCATTGCAAGGTGCAATTCTGAAATTTTTTGCTTTTTCCTGCTCCTCTTAGCATGATAAAGAAGATTCAAAGAGAGTGAGATGCCAGCTCCTTTCATTCAGTCAGTAGCTTCAATCATTTCTGGACGTTTTTCAATGGCAAAAATCAATGAATATTGTAAATGCACAAACAGTAATTTCTCCGCATTGCAAGGTGCAATTCTGAAATTTTTTGCTTTTTCCTGCTCCTCTTAGCATGATAAAGAAGATTCAAAGAGAGTGAGATGTCAGCTCCTTTCATTCAGTCAGTAGCTTCAAACATTTCTGGTATATGAATAACATGATGTTTTTCAATGGCAAAAATCAATGAATATTGTAAATGCACAAACAGTAATTTCTCCGCATTGCAAGGTGCAATTCTGAAATTTTTTGCTTTTTCCTGCTCCTCTTAGCATGATAAAGAAGATTCAAAGAGAGTGAGATGCCAGCTCCTTTCATTCAGTCAGTAGCTTCAATCATTTCTGGATGTTTTTCAATGGCAAAAATCAATGAATATTGTAAATGCACAAACAGTAATTTCTCCGCATTGCAAGGTGCAATTCTGAAATTTTTTGCTTTTTCCTGCTCCTCTTAGCATGATAAAGAAGATTCAAAGAGAGTGAGATGCCAGCTCCTTTCGTTCAGTCAGTAGCTTCAATCATTTCTGGACGTTTTTCAATGGCAAAAATCATTGAATATTATAAATGCACAAACAGTAATTTCTCCGCATTGCAAGGTGCAATTCTGAAATTTTTTGCTTTTTCCTGCTCCTCTTAGCATGATAAAGAAGATTCAAAGAGAGTGAGATGTCAGCTCCTTTCATTCAGTCAGTAGCTTCAAACATTTCTGGTATATGAATAACATGATGTTTTTCAATGGCAAAAATCAATGAATATTGTAAATGCACAAACAGTAATTTCTCCGCATTGCAAGGTGCAATTCTGAAATTTTTTGCTTTTTCCTGCTCCTCTTAGCATGATAAAGAAGATTCAAAGAGAGTGAGATGCCAGCTCCTTTCATTCAGTCAGTAGCTTCAATCATTTCTGGATGTTTTTCAATGGCAAAAATCAATGAATATTGTAAATGCACAAACAGTAATTTCTCCGCATTGCAAGGTGCAATTCTGAAATTTTTTGCTTTTTCCTGCTCCTCTTAGCATGATAAAGAAGATTCAAAGAGAGTGAGATGCCAGCTCCTTTCGTTCAGTCAGTAGCTTCAATCATTTCTGGACGTTTTTCAATGGCAAAAACCAATGAATATTGTAAATGCACAAACAGTAATTTCTCCGCATTGCAAGGTGCAATTCTGAAATTTTTTGCTTTTTCCTGCTCCTCTTAGCATGATAAAGAAGATTCAAAGAGAGTGAGATGCCAGCTCCTTTCATTCAGTCAGTACCTTCAATCATTTCTGGACGTTTTTCAATGGCAAAAATCAATGAATATTGTAAATGCACAAACTAATTTCTCCGCATTGCAAGGTGCAATTCTGAAATTTTTTGCTTTTTCCCGCTCCTCTTAGCATGATAAAGAAGATTCAAAGAGAGTGAGGTGCCAGCTCCTTTCATTCAGTCAGTAGCTTCAAACATTTCTGGTATATGAATAACATGTTTTTCAATGGCAAAAATCAATGAATATTGTAAATGCACAAACAGTAATTTCTCCGCATTGCAAGGTGCAATTCTGAAATTTTTTGCTTTTTCCTGCTCCTCTTAGCATGATAAAGAAGATTCAAAGAGAGTGAGATGCCAGCTCCTTTCATTCAGTCAGTAGCTTCAATCATTTCTGGACGTTTTTCAATGGCAAAAATCAATGAATATTGTAAATGCACAAACAGTAATTTCTCCGCATTGCAAGGTGCAATTCTGAAATTTTTTGCTTTTTCCTGCTCCTCTTAGCATGATAAAGAAGATTCAAAGAGAGTGAGATGTCAGCTCCTTTCATTCAGTCAGTAGCTTCAAACATTTCTGGTATATGAATAACATGATGTTTTTCAATGGCAAAAATCAATGAATATTGTAAATGCACAAACAGTAATTTCTCCGCATTGCAAGGTGCAATTCTGAAATTTTTTGCTTTTTCCTGCTCCTCTTAGCATGATAAAGAAGATTCAAAGAGAGTGAGATGCCAGCTCCTTTCATTCAGTCAGTAGCTTCAATCATTTCTGGATGTTTTTCAATGGCAAAAATCAATGAATATTGTAAATGCACAAACAGTAATTTCTCCGCATTGCAAGGTGCAATTCTGAAATTTTTTGCTTTTTCCTGCTCCTCTTAGCATGATAAAGAAGATTCAAAGAGAGTGAGATGCCAGCTCCTTTCATTCAGTCAGTAGCTTCAATCATTTCTGGACGTTTTTCAATGGCAAAAATCAATGAATATTGTAAATGCACAAACAGTAATTTCTCCGCATTGCAAGGTGCAATTCTGAAATTTTTTGCTTTTTCCTGCTCCTCTTAGCATGATAAAGAAGATTCAAAGAGAGTGAGATGTCAGCTCCTTTCATTCAGTCAGTAGCTTCAAACATTTCTGGTATATGAATAACATGATGTTTTTCAATGGCAAAAATCAATGAATATTGTAAATGCACAAACAGTAATTTCTCCGCATTGCAAGGTGCAATTCTGAATTTTTTGCTTTTTCCTGCTCCTCTTAGCATGATAAAGAAGATTCAAAGAGAGTGAGATGCCAGCTCCTTTCATTCAGTCAGTAGCTTCAATCATTTCTGGATGTTTTTCAATGGCAAAAATCAATGAATATTGTAAATGCACAAACAGTAATTTCTCCGCATTGCAAGGTGCAATTCTGAAATTTTTTGCTTTTTCCTGCTCCTCTTA